>NW_026129535.1:666738-810409 GCF_022985175.1 Labeo rohita | reverse complement strand
AGGTATCAACATATACACCATATTTTAGATCATCAAAATATGAATTTAAAGAGACCAAACGTGGCATAGGTGGGTTATACGACAAGTCATCTATCATAACACATGCATAAAACAGTAGAAAGACAAATACAAATACAACAGACAAAAATGAAAATACAATGCAGTAATACTGTACACAATGACCTGGGCTATGTTTGATAGGAAGGTCAAAGAAAGGTTTGTCTGTGATTGAATAGGAAAGAGTCCATTTCGGTCCACAAGTCTCCGGGGGCGCTACTGTAAAAATGAACGTGGGTACAACTTCCGGTGAGGCGGCGGACGTAGTATACCAATGGTATTTGTGTGCTAATTAGCGAAGAGGCTAAGTGTTTTTTAGACCATTGTTTACTTTGTAAAGATGCACACCTTGAGTGAACGTATGAGAGATGTCATTACGTTCTTATATGCACAACATATGCTTTTCGAATTTGTGTTCCCACATCATTAGCAAGTTTGGATCGTTAGAGACATCAGAGCTTGTGTTAAAGGGCATGCCAGATGAAACCGCTTTATTTTTTTTTTACTAACCACCAGATCGCGCTGTTTTCGACACTCTCTAAGCTTTGACTCTTTTCCCGAAACAGTCAGAGGAAAGTCTCGGTGCTTCACGAGGCTTAATTTGCCCATCACTCCTGTCAACTGTTGAATGAATGAATGTCACGTCCCGCTTGTTTACTTTGAACCGGGAGACGCTCCTACTTTTGACGCAAGGCCTCATGGGGCGTAGGAAACTTGTGGATAGGCAAATGTAGTGTGTTCTGCTCGCATTCCATCGAGCAATAAAACCCACATTATCAGATGGTTGCCCTGGCAACTGAGCCCTTTTGGGGTTGTCTCCAGAACCCCAGCATATAGCTGGCTGTTGCTTTAAAGATTATTTGCTAAATGTAACAAATAACTGTATGTCTGATTGGTCCAGATGCTACACTACAGCATAAATTCCGGGTATCTCTTGTTCTTTGAAACCATAATAATGGGGAAGAATGCTGTCTTGACAATTGTCCAGAAGACAATCATTGTCACCCTCCACAACGAGGGAAAGTCACAGAAGGTCATTACTGAAAGGGGTGGCTGTTCACAGAGTGCTGTATCAAAGCATATTAAATGCAAAGTTGACTGGAAGGAAGATGTTGGATAGGAAAAGGTGCACAAGCAACAGGATTGACCGCAAGCTTGAGAATACTGTCAAACGAAGCTGATTCATACACTTGGAAGAGCTTCACAAGGAATGGACTGAAGCTGGAGTGCACTGAGAAGTGCACTGAGCTGTTGCTCAGTGGACCAAAGTTCTCTTTTCAGATAAAAGTAAATTTTGCATTTCATGTTGAAATCATGGTCCCAGAGTCTGGAGGAAGACTGGAGAGGCACAGAATCCAAGCTGCTTGTAGTCCAGTGTTTTGGGGTGCCGTGACGTCTGCTGTTGTTGGTCCATTGTTTTATCAAGTCCAAAGTCAATAAGCCGTCTACCAGGAGATTTTGGAGTGATCTGCCCACAGTGCCAAAACCAAGTGATTTGCTGACCATGATACTACTGTGCTTGATTGGCCAGGCAACATGCCTGACCTGAACCCCATATGGAATCTATGGGATATTTTCAAGAGAAAGATGAGAAACAGTCGATCCAACAATACAGACAAGCTGAACGCTCAGTAATGCCTCAGCAGTGCCACAGGCTAACTGCTTCCGTGCCGCACCTCACTGATGCTATAAATTTTTGCTAAAGGAGCCCTGACCAAGTATTGAGTGCATGAAAGAAACATACATACATTAAACAACTTGAAATTAAGCATATAGCGTTAGTTCTGGCAGGTCACGTGAGTCAAGCTCGCGTCAGCTGATCACATCTACCTATAGAAATACGACACCTATCACGGCATTCCTATATAAGCTCTATTCAGTATTATTCGGCAGCTTTGTCACTTGCTCAGAAGCAAAGCAGATAGTCTTCGATTTCATTCTCTATAAACATTCAATCAGGATTTCGCAACAGGGGTTCGTTTCCCACCGAGTTTCTCACCAGATTTGAGTTCTTGAAAACGCGAATTCGCCGTGTTGATTGATATAAGCTGATGGACTCGGAAGTGACCTGAGCAAGCACTGCTTCTTACAATGACACATCATGATGTAAACACTTTGCCCGCAATGCCTGCAATTTTCGCTGAGTTCTGCTAATGTGCCTGCATCACAAGATCTGCTTTCCCTGCTAGAAGCAAGATATCAAGAAGGGTTAAAAGCATCCACGTAACAACTGGCCATTTCACACTTTATTTAACGAAGCTAAGCTATTATTTATTTCATTCTCATTGCCTAATGCTATGTTGGCAAATATGCTATTGTTAAATATTGCTCATATTTTAAGGCTAGTTATTCAGTAATGTTGTTTGCTAGGCACGTTGTTGCTTAGGCTTTTCGGTTGTATTATGACACGCTAGTAATATTACTAGTTAAACTTACCACAGCGAGGCTCATTTTTAAATCTGTTGTCAAGGCTGTTGGATGTGAAACAGGCTTGCTGTTTTAGTATCAGGAATGCGGTTTCATTAAATTTATCCAACTATTATTTCCAAAACACTGTGTTTTAGTTTGTGATATGCTGTTGATTAAAGCTATCTAGTGTATCGGTAACATGCTTGCTATGACACTTAACGCGCTGTATTTAGATTTTGCTACTAAAAGAAGAAAAAAAACCCTCATTATTTAGACTAACGATTATGTGGATAATGGCAACATGCCTGTTGCACCATATGCTGTCTTCATTAAAGGGGCATGCTGCTCTTCTCAGCTTCTTAATAAAGAAGAGCACCCTTTGCTGCTTTTCTTCTTCTGTAAGGGCATGCTGCCCCAAGTCTATGCTATTTTAGAAGGTCTTGCTTTAAAGGAACACTCCACTTTTTTTGAAAATGGGCTCATTGTCCAACTCCCCTAGAGTTAAACGGTTGAGTTTTACCGTTTTAGAATCCATTCAGCCGATCTCTGAGTCTGGTGGTAGCACTTTTAGCATAGCTTAGCATAGTTCATTGAATCAGATTTGACCATGGCAACTCGCTCAAAAATGACCATATGTAATGACAATATTTTTCCTATTCAAAACTTGACTTTCTGTAGTTACATCATGTACTAAGACTGACGGAAAATGAGAAGTTGCAATTTTCTAGGCTGATATGGCTAGGAACTATACTCTCATTCTGGCATAATAATCAAGGAATTTTGCTGCCATACCATGGGTGCAGCAGGCGCAATGATATTACGCAGCGCCTGAAAGTGACCGGCACTAAATTTGTGTAGATGCAGAGTTGTGGCCGGCAGAGTTGGCGGCTGTGTAAGGTCCATGCGATTGGCCCAAAGAAGGTATACAATGGTAGCCGAAGGTTTCTTGCATGTTTGGTCTTTTCAGTTATTTAATTTCAGTTAGATTCAAATCTGACTCCATTTTATTATCTAATCTGACTCCATTTATCTCGACCTAATCTAATGATTCTATTTACTCTTTAATATTATTGTACTCATTCATTCGGGTGCTCATGTCGCTCAAAGATATCGCTTCGGCCGTTAGCGTACCTTACGGTCACATTCTCATCAGTCTTGGTTATTAGACAGAGGTAATTGACTAATATTTTAGGCGGCCGCCCCTATGCTTGCTCATTCTAAAAGTACTTTGATTTAGTCCCCCTTGGATCTGTATACAGTCAAATAAAGCAACATTATCTCTAGTCAGAGGTCACGACCACTACTGTAGATATAAGCCGACCAACATTACTTCCCTGTAGTAGCTTTGGTATGGTCATGCCATGGTTTCCCATGTACACTTAGCTAGAGTAACATTACAATAAACAGAGGCCATGGCTCACCCTATTTAGGTTGGTCGAACAACATCCAGTTGACCCAAACGGAAATTCCCTATAAGCCCTTACAATCTAAGAACACTTGAACTAATACCAAGCATTAGCCGGGTTATTAGTAATTAGTAATACCAAGCATTAGTTGATGTGCCCTATGCTCCATCTCAACTGAAATTTTAGTCTGTTACTAACCTGACACAGGGAATGCGGTAACAAGGATACGATGTAGTCTACTAGAGTCAAAAATTACAGAGCAAATAAGAATAGAATCAAATGTAACAATTTATTATCAGTCAGGTAAATATGTATTATGCCAATTCTACAGCCAATTTAAACGTATGAAATCAATACAAAATATCAAAATCTCAAAGACGAATCTAAGAGTAAGATGCATACCTGACTTGATTGTGTAAACACACTTCGTACCATGGGCTCATTCTGGTTACAGAAAGCCCTGATCTTCTTGCTATACTTCAAGTACTTCAGACCCAGGCAGACATCCCCCGAAATGGAGACAGGAACTAACAATTTGAATTTGCATTGATCAAGTCTTAGACTTGATCGTTTGCACCTTTTGGGGACAGATGGTAATTTGCATGAAAGAAATAGTACACCCTCAACAGTGAGCAAAATATCTCTGAACTCTTAGGATCTGTTTACCTTTTAGTTTACTACTTGTGAGAATGAGACCATTGTATCAGACACACAGTGACAGTTCAAATGATGCCAAACATTACTATGGATATCACTTGTATTCATGTGGAACAATATATTATGCTATTGACCATTCTGAGGGAGATGGGAAAATTTGGGAAAATTGTCAGGAAAAGCTGATTCGAGAACTTGAGAGAGCTTCACAAAGAGTGGACTGAAGCCGAAGTCAGTGCATGAAAAGCCACCACACACAGACGTCTTCAGGAAATGGGCTACAGCTGTCACATTTCTAGAACTAAGCCATTCCTGAACCAGAAACAACGTAAAAAGCGTCTCACCTGGGCTTAGGAGAGAACTGGACTGTTGCTCAGTGGTACAATTAATTTATTTAATTACAAAATTAAAGAACTTCTCCATGATATTCTAATTTTTTGAGATGCACCTGAACATACAAAAGTATGTCAAAATATCCATCTTGGCAAGTATCCTCAAAAACATTGTCTTTAAGTGAATATTTTACATTTAATTATTCATTTTTTTTACCCAAACACATACAAACCTAAAAACCTACAGTACTGTTTAATTGATATATTTTTAATTGTTTATTTATTTGTGCTATTCAGGGCCTGACATTAATTTTTTTTTTTTTTTTTTTTTGGGCTCACCAGCCACTGTGGCTAGTTGGTTTTCCAAAATTACTAGCCACTCAGCATTTTTACTGGCCACAATTTTGTTGGGAAACTACGTTTTATATGACTAAAGTTACTGCGTACTAAAATTTATTTTAATTGATCTCCAGGTCTTTTTCTATTTAAAGAGCATTTTCCCTAACTGTATTAAATGCATGCGTCTTTTGTTTCAAATTCTTATATTTTATTAATAATTTCATTTCATTTAAAAAGACTCATTAAGAAAATGATTCATTAAGAAATGCGAGATGCATGACTGTTCTGCTGTGAGTGGAATAAGTGGTAGGGTGCTGAAGCAGTGTGCGGAAGAAATGGGTCCAATTCAATTTGAGATTCAGTACGTTCCTTAAATTTGTAAAAAGGCATGACAGATTATAGACCAGTCTTTCTTACCTCACTTGTAATGAAGGTATTTGAAAAATTGGTAAAAGAGGTATTGGTAAAAATGAAACCATTTCTCAACCCGTTGCAATTTGCCTACAGGGCAGGGAGAGATGTGCAGGATGTGACACTGACCTTACTAGACCTGTTGTATAAACATCTGGAAGGTAGTAGTAATCATGCAAGGCTATTATTTGTAGATTTGTCTTCTGCATTCAGAACCATCCAACCAAGCTTGTTGCTTCACAAGCTTAGGTCGAGTTTTGGTGTGCATACAAGAATGGCTGCTTGGTTACTTACAAATAGGTCTCAGAGGGTAAGGGTTAAATAGCATCTTGTCAGGCCCTATGACTACATCTGTTGGCTCACCATAGGGATGTGTACTTTCTCCTCTCCTCTACATCTTATATACCAATGAGTGTCATAGTCGGCTTGAAAATCGGTACATTCTTAAGTTATAGTTATAGTTTGTTGGTCATTGAGGAGAGGGAACACAGGCCAATTGTCGAGTAATTTGAAAATTGAAGTCGAGAGGCAGGTCTACTTCTGAACATTGAGAAAACCAAGGACGTGCATTAACCTGCGGTAGAATCAGGCAGTAGTTCCATGATCGTCGATAATCATTTGATTGAAGTGGTCAGAAGTTATATGTACCTAGGTACTTTTATCAATAACAAATTGCTTTTTATAAAGGGTATGTTGAATTGATTTTAACATTTTCATTGATTTGTTGGTTTGCCTCTTTAAATGTTAAACAAAAAAATTTATTATCAATTATTGACTGTTTTATCAGTTGTTTGATATTCAGGTGCTGAAAGCACATCATATTATATCTGACATATCTCACCCACTTTATGATTCATTTCAGACCCTTCCCTCTGGTCACTGTATAGGGTCACTTTAGCTAAGACAAACAGATTTAAATTTTCGTTTGTCCCACATGCTATTAATTTGCTTAATTCACACAGGAAGAGGTAGTTTTTAATCTTGTTTTTCTTACGTGTTACTAATGTTGTGCATTGTCTGTCTTGTATGTGTAAATACAAAATCAATAAAGTTTTACAGTAACAATAAATAACAATAAAAATGCAGTCTATTTTAGTTTATCATCATGCACAAACTTTTGTATCAGGTTATGTTGACTATAAGGCCACGTGTCCACCAAAGCCAAGCACCAGGCGCTCTGCTGAAAACGCCCAGCTTAGAGCGCTTGAGAGTGCAGCGTTTTTTTTGTTTTTTTTCCTTTAAGATGCTGTGGTTGCTATGATATGAAATACGCTTTAGTAATATGGCAGATGCGCCGTGAATGAAATGTATTATTATTTTTCATAATATTATGGTAGTCCGGCAATTCCATCTGGTAAAAACATGAATACTCGGAGGCGAGCAATATCAACTTTTCCACTGTTATTCAGTCTTTACTTGCAAGGATTGTACAAAATAAATTTATTTGTGTGATTTTTAGAAAAAAAGAGTGAAGCGAAGAAAACGTAGCCAGAAGACCCTTCAGACAGAGCCAACAGCTGAAGATCTGGAGCAGACATGGGAAATAGTGTCTCAAGAGCTCAGAATGTCTGGCTTTCAGGTGAGTTATAGAAAATCAGTGACAAAAAGAAAAAGGGATGACATTTAATTTTTTTTTTTTTTTTAATTAGTTACTGTAAGTTAAAACATTTTTTTTGTTTTGTTTTTAAAAGTCTTCAGAATCTTTCAGACCTGTCTGACAATGGGTGTGGGAAGCAAATTATCCTCTCCAGTACTGGTACTAAAGATCCCAAAACATCCTATGAATTGATAATACATTAAAAGACTGACATCATATCAACACATAAAATACATAAAGTTAGCAAACAGTGAAAAGATACAGTATCAGGGCCACCAAATCAAAATCAACAGTATACATAAAATAATCATATCAGCATAAATACAGACCTGTAGCATAAAGAACATCTTAGGCCTGGGACACACTAGATGATTTTCAAAGCTTGACTGATTTTAAAACTGGAAGAGGCCACAGACTTAAGGACAGTTATACCAATATTTGACCTTATAATCCTCTAAACAATTCGGCCAGACCGCGAGACCACACATCTGTCGATTATAGTATTATTTTCACAGTGAGACGAGATCTCACTGAGAATCCCAAGATCAAACGTGAAAAAAGTGGGTCATCTCCTTTCTTGGCATGTTTGTGGCTGCCAAGTTTTAGCTATAGAAGCACGCCACATCTGGTTGATGCAGGTATCACGTCAGAGGCACCCTGATCAAGAGTTTGATGTATACGATTTGTGATCAGGGATGCTCCAACTCGATTGGGAGCAGTTAAATAATCATAATGACACCACACAATTGAGGATTTTTTTTTGGACAAAAAATCATTTGCGACGCCTCAAATTGGGCCACACCCTCCCGATTGCTTGGGGGTGCAAATACTGTATATTTAGTATACAGTACACAAGTAAGGATGCACTCATACGATACTGCACTTCTCATTAAAATACTTGTACTTGTACTTGTTCTCATTAAAATGTGTTTTCAATCAAATGCTCCAATGGCAAAAAGAAAAGAAAAGAGAAGAAAAAGAAACAAGAAACACTGAGAACAGAGCAAATAGCAGAATGAAAATATCAGAGATTAAGGATGTTTATCAAGTAAATGTATATTATTGAAAGGATATTAATCATAAAATTATGGCCACTGTTAATTTTGATGAGCCTTTTTTGAGGTATGTTGCCAAACCCCACTACTTTTCTTTTCCGAGGGAAAGTTCACTGTCAAAGTGGCTATTTTCACTTAGATGATTTGTCTGTCAGTTGAGGCCGTTGGTACCGTTGGGCTCGGGCTGAAATACAGGGCTCTAAAAATGTGCAGGACGCTTTTACAAGCTACTTAAAACCGAAGGAAAGTGAAGAAAAGAGGGAAAACTGAAACAAACTAAAAACAACAAATGCTTGATGCGGAATGGACGCTAATTTGAAAGTAAAAGTAAAATGTGCACACCGCTTTTACCGAAGGAAAGCGAGGAAAATAGGGAAAACTGAAACGAAATAAAAACAAACAGTTGCTAGATGCTGAATTGCTGCTTGAACTTGAACTATACTTAAAGAACATATTGCTGTACTGTTTTCCCCTTACCTTTTTAAAAAGGTCTTAAATTTACCCTCATAACACCTGCAGAAACCCTGATATAAATTAATATCAAAGACTCTTTCTGTCTACATTATGAAAATTGGTAAACAAACAAAAAAAATTATGAAAAAATATTATGTGAAATTCCTAATAGTAGTTTTAACAATTCCAAATTACAACAATGTTAGGTTGGGTAAGTACATTTATTCAGCAACCACAATCGCAAACAATATAGTCAAAATCTCATGACAGAGCTCAGACTGGCTAAATGACACCTCCTTTTAAGATGAACATCTCACGTGGAGATTGCTAAACTGCAGCTTGTTTGTGGGTGTTATCACATTATCACTGGTGCTTTCACAGTGAAGAGCTGAGCGCGTGGTTGTTAGATTGCAAAAATTAAGGAGAACACCAGGCAAAAAAATTAATCCTTTTAAAAGAGAAGTCCACTTCCAGAACAACAATTTACAGATGATGTACTCACCCCCTTGTCATCCAAGGTGTTCATGTATTTCTTTCTTCAGTCGTAAAGAAATTGTTTTTTGAGGAAAACATTTCAGGATGGACTGATAAGGTGCCCCGAGTTTGAACTTCCAAAATGCAGTTTAAATGCGGCTTCAAACGATCCCAAATGCTGTTGTAAACGATCCCAGCTGAGGAAGAAGGGTCTTATCTAGCGAAGCAATCGGTTATTTTCAATAAATAATACAATTTATATACTTTTTAATGTCAAAACCTCATCTTGTCTTGCTCTTCCTGACCTCTGTTTTTTTCTGGTTTATGACAGTTAGGGTATGTCAAAAAACTCCCATCTCATGTTCTCCCTCAACTTAAAAATCGTCCTATATCGCTGTTTTACCTTTTTTGTTGAGGGTTTTTGATGATCATTGCATGTTCACTTTGCAAAGACTGGGTCGGAACTTCTGCAGCGATGTAGGATGGTTTTGAAATGATTTTTGAAGTTGAGGGAGAAAATACGTTACGAGTTTTCTGACATACCCTAACTGTCTTGAGCCAGAATACACAGAGTTCAGGGAGAGCAAGACAAGAATATAGCTGCAAGCAGCGATGGGCGGGCCCTCGCCGCCAGTGCATCCGCAACCCTGGTGCTATCAGAAAAATGGTGCCCAGCGGGCACATGCATTGACAGTAACCCTGTACCAGTTTGGATTGAAGGGTCACAGCAATGAAAGGGTTAAAAGCAAAGTGCTTGTAAGTCAATCTGATACACTGAGAATGAGCTGAAAAAGATTCCTTATCCTATGAGGTCATCTTGAATTCATCCTTGGTATTACAGTCTTCATCTGCTAGTTTACAAGTGTGATATTTTAAATGTTTTTGCAGTCTCTGAAAACATGATAAACATATTTCCTAGGAATGACTTGTTTTTCAAAAAAGTTGTGAAGAGTTAGGATAATGCACTTTAAATGCTCTCTCTCTCTCTCTCTCTCTCTCTCTCTCTCTCTCTCTCTCTCTCTCTCTCTCTCTCTCTCTCTCACACACACACACACACAGACACTCAACTACCCCCAGTCACACTTACACACACACATAGACACACTTTATCCCATCCCCCGACACAGAGTTAGAGTGAGATCAGATGTTGAATAGTTTTTCAATTTTCTATTTTTTGTAGACTATTTTATATCGATGGAACTCAGCATTTATTTCTCAGAATGACTAGTTGTAAGTATGTAAAAAAATTTTAAGTGTTTGGATGCTGCATTTTAAAATTACGGTTATGTTGTTTATTGCTACTTTAATAAATCACCATAAATCAACCATTCAAGATATTCACAATTTAACATCTTCAGTATGTTGGCATCATGTTGACAAAGTTTGGTGTAAATTCATTGTTTTTTGTAGGAGTAGTATTCATTCGTTCACAGCTATATTTTTCCAAAAATCCACATTCAAATCAAAATAGCAGACTTCCTGTTGGTCGCAGCTAATGGATGTAAATTAGAACTTGTCCGGCTTGATGAGAACAATATACATACCGAGTTTGGTGTCTGTAGCTTAAACTAACCCCCCCACTTTTGACAAAAGGTGGCGCTATAGAGCACCTCCTCCACACCCATTGATGAGCTTTTGCCAGTGTCTGACTATCATTAATACTGATGTGTGTTGAGTTTTATGAAAATCTAAGCTTATTAAGTGGCCCAAAAACACAGGAAGCAAACGTTAAAGTTTGACACGTTGCCATGGCAACAGCATTTAATGTATCAATGACCCCTTTACAGATTCTCATCGGCCATGTTTTGACATTATTCTGATGAAGTTTGAAGCAAATCAGGTAAAAATAACCATGTGATTTCAAAGCATTTTTAAAAGAGACACACTTCCTGTTGCCAGTTGGTAGCGCTATAACTTTGACTTCTGATAGTCACATCTATGTGATCGACCTCATACAACAAACAAACTGCTGAAGTTTGATCAAAATCAGACGATGTATGCAAAAGTTATTAGGCACTTCCTGTTTCTCATTTCTCGCCATAATTTCAATGCCTCGTCACGGCCAAACCGTTCAAGATATCAAAAATCCCCTCACAATTTTTAATCTCCAATGTCTTAAGATCATGTTGACCGAGTTTGGAGGCAATTGGGTAAAAAACCTAGGACTAGTATATCAAATTCCAGAGCATGCATTTTTGACAACCCAGAATAACCAACTTCCTGTTGGGATTAGTTAATGACATTGAGGGTGAAAGTTGTTCAGATTGATGAGTTCTATATGTGTACCGAGTTTCATTTGTGTAAGTGCAAGTATGTGTGCTATATGACCCTCCAAATTCCAGGGGGCGCTGTAGAGTCCCCTTGCTACGCCCATGTACCAGTCTCTGCCCGGCCCTAATGGCCGCAGATTCCAAGGTGTGCCAATTTTCAAGACTTTTTTTAGGCATATTAAGGGCCCCAAAACCCCCCAAAACCTTGACAAAAAATAATAATAAGAAGAAGAATAACAAAGAATCCTTCGATTCTTTCAGGGCTCGGGCCCTAATGAGCGTTTGAGATTAAGAAGTATTTAAATAGTATTTTTTTTTAATGAAAATAACGGATCGTTTCGCTGCATAAGACCCTTCCACCTCAGCTGTAATCGTTTGCAACCGCATTTGGGATTGCTTGAAGCTGCATTTAAACTGCATTTTGGAAGTTCAAACTCGGGGCACCATAGCAGTCAAAAATCCTGAAATGTTTTCCTCAAAAAAATACAATTTCTTTACAACTGAAAGACATGAACATCTTGGATGACAAGGGGTTGACACATGAAACCACACATATGAAACCTCATGTAGTAGAGGCATGTACAGAAGTCCACAATAATAGTTTGTGTCCTTTTTTTCAACAAAAATGAAAATAGATTTTGGTAAAGTTTTTATTTTTTAAAACACATTTTAGTCTTGTCTTTTATCATCAACAATATTGCATGTTGATATAGTCACAGTTATAGTTTATTGACCTTATTGTCATCTCGTCATCGTCTTGTTTTAGCCATGGGGTTTGTCAACAAAATGTTTTCATTAACAAAATTAATTAATACTACTACACTTGAAGTTGTGCAGATTGGACACAGGTTAGTAAGATTGCAGCGTCTTCTGTGTCAGATATAGGAGTTTTGTTGTTGTCGAACTCCAATTGCATATGGGACGGAAAGTTTCTTCTGAACTTTCTCCCTCCCCCCAAACTACATGGGGGAAAAATAAAAAATAAAAATCATTGCAATACCAGTTCTTGCATTTTAAAGCATTTTATTTTTAGTGCTTGTGTTTTGGAATTCAACGTGGTTTTATATTTAAGCTATGAATATTTCAACTGGAAACATTTCACAAATAATTTTGATGAAGGACAAAGTGATTTGCAGAAATGGATGATCTGATTTTTCAAATCGCCTTAGCTTGTTGTGCGTATAAACACTAAGTTGTGTCATGTTTTTCATGTTGGTTTGCAGTTGTCAGAGAGTTTGACAGAGGGTGCTGTGCCCTTTGATGCCACATCTGAGACTCCTGTGGATGAGCAGAGGACGGAAGCATTGGTCAGGATTCAAGACTGTATTATGTCTCGCACAGGACCTGAAGCTTTGAGTTTACTCCGTGCTGCACGGTAAGACACACTAAAACACAGACATAGTAAGACATAGTGTATCTTAACCCTATAAAACCTACGGGAGCGCCGGCGCTCTTTGTGTCTTTGTTTAGGAATCAATAGAAACTGAAACCAAATGTGTAGCACAATAACAAATTAGGTATCATTTTAAAGCTTAGAAACTCAGCTTTTCTACAAATTCAATTATTCTGATCAACTCTAAAGGAGAGCTGAGTAATCCCTCTAAAACCAAATGTACCGCCAGTAGGAGGCCCCCCCTCTGCGAAAAAATATGTCAGAAACATCATACATCTCAGATAGTCATGTGTAATACGTCATTTGAAAGGTAATAGAGTAGAATAAAACAAGTATAATTGTTTGGGACTTTGACTAAACTTGAGTGAGTTTTTGTACGAGAAGTCTCCCCCAGGCTCATATGAAAATAATATATGGATCCAGCATGTCTGTCACTTTATTGCTTGCAACTTTATAAAACATGCTCGATCATGGAACAATAAACATTATTATTCAGTCTATTATTCAAGTCTCCTGATTAAAAAGAGACCAAATTTGCATTAATTTATCATTTATATCAAAATATATGCCTCATGAATTTATAACACATAAAACTGCACAAGTGACATGTAGCTTAGCAAAACAAATCTAACACAGCTTTCATTTAGCATTTTAGCTCGTCCCTTCATGACACATGCATATATCATGGAAAATGGCATGTCATTATTTGCAGAAAATTCTCCCGATTAAAAAGAGCCTAAAGCCTCATCATAATCCATTTAGATATAAAAATATTCCTTATAGAGCTATATATAACACTTAAAAAAGAGGACAAGTTAACTTAGCAAAAAAAATCAAAGGCTGCTGTCATTTGAGGTTTTAGCTCATAACTTCAAGAAACATGCTTCAATCTTGGAAAAACAATCTGTCGATCAGATCGAAAGATATTAGTCGTATAGCTGTTTAAATGGTTTTTACGCTTGACATTTCAACAAACATGCTCCAATCATGGAAGATATTTTATATATATATATATATATATATATATATAAAACTAGGTACCATTTCAAAGTTCAGAAAATCAGCTTGCGAATACATCCAACCATTTTGATCAGCTCTTTAAGACTGCTGAGTAGTCCATCTAAACCGGATTGTACCGCCAACATTTTCAAATAAGCCTGAAGGACCTGATAGGGTAGATGTTAAACTCTGCAGGGCTGTTTGATACCCCTGGCCTACAGCAACACAAAATATCATACTATTTGAAAGCTTAGAGAGAACTTTACAATGCATGTGGCCACTTTGATTAACTCTTAAGTAGTGCAGAGTTATTTGCTGATAATTAGAAAAAAAGTTTTCATAATTTATGTAATGTTTTTTTTTTGTGCCATGTACTCTAATATGTCAAAAACAGCATACACCTCAGATGTGAACCACTGTGGTCACATGGATGCCATGTGCCATACTTCATGATATCACCACAAAATTTACATCACGTACAGCCTATATATTGCAAAATATCACCAAAAAAAGAAGTTTTCTCATACCTTATTCCCTTCCCTGAGATATTGAATATCAAATAAGAAAGGTAGGAAAATTTCCTTTGAGAACACTTTTTTTTCTTAAACTTGATCACTTATTTCTCAGTATGAGAATGTCTATATTTAAAGACTAGTTTTTTAAAATTATTTTTTCCCCTAAAAATACAGAAAGATTTCTATCAAATGATACCTACCTTTTGATTCTCCTTGCTACGGTTTTGGAGTTATGAGCCATTACTTTTGTGTATATCACTCAGAAAACAACAGTTTTTAAAATGCTTTCAGGGTGTCAAGAGTTAAACAAAAGGCCTCTTTTGATACAAAATGCTGTAACTTTTGAATACATTATGCTATCTCCACAAAATTTAAAACAGATAGAGCTAACATGATGCAGAGCATCAAAAACTGCATTAAAACTTGGAAATGTACAAACTGTTTATATTAAATATAACTAGGGGTGGGAGAAAAAATGAAAAATGATTCTCTCATGTATTGTAATTGTCTTTTCAGGGACTGAATCAGTTATGAAAATTGCAATGGTAGAAGGACTAAGTGGCAACAATTTTAAAGATGGACCTATGTAGACTACTCAGAGTGCCCATGATGACCCTTGTCCACAGCCAAAAAAAGCCCCTCAAAATGGTGCACAAGCAACAGAACTAGACTAATTAATAAAAATTAATAATAAAAAAAAGAAATGTAGCTCAGGAATCATTTTTCTGATTGTGATTCCCAGAATCAGATCAGTTACGTTCGGGAGGTGGCTAAAGATTTCCTCCCCCTAAATGTAATAGTGTAATAAAACAACTTTCCTTACATGGTCTTAATCATTTGTGTAAGTATGCTTCTCATTTCTATAAATGCAAATAATTTAAGTAACTTTAGTTAAACATCCTGTCTGTTTTTTATTTTTATAAATGACATTAAGAGGTCTTTTTCATTTGTTGATGAGCTATATCAACTGTTGTATCGTGCATGTGCGTGAAGTGGTGATATAACCAAACTCTTAACTTGTGGTGTGAGCAGTCTTATTTCATTACAATGATTGTTTGCATAACTTACAAAAGTAAATAGTAATAAAAACCTTAAAAAGTAATACAATAACAACAATGAAACTAATTATAATTTATAGTACAGGTAACAGTACAATGCAATACAATAGCACAAAGATGCAAATGAAACAGAAAAAATACTACAAAGCTTAAAAAAAATCTAACGAAAAATAAAACTGCTGTTTTTAAAGTATTAAATTAGACATGCAAGGATTCTTATTAAAAATACAAAATTTAGTCGGCATCGATAGCTTTGTGGGCAGTGCATAACATATACAGTGGGACTTATAGTGTCGTTGCACTTTGGGCATCCCAAATACGAGTCATGGCTCGCAGCCCAATCACTTTCATGATCCCATCCCCCTCTCTTTCTCCCAGTTTACTGTCTACATACTGTCCTGTTGTAATAAAGGCAATAAAACGACCCAAAAAAAACTACAAAACTTATGCAATGTAGGAGTACCAAACTGAGTTCTTTTTTGCTTTATGACTTTTTTTTTTTTTTTTTTTTTTTTTTTTTTTTTTTTTTAATTTTAGAAAGAAAAGATGTTACTCATTCTCTTGCTAAACTGTTTTTTTTTTTTAATCAGAGCGGTGTGGCCTGAAGGAGACGCATTTGGATCTGTTGAGGTGGAACCTGAGGAAGAACTAGAACTTCTGAAGCAGATACTTTTCACTAAACTCCCTAGTAAGCTTACACTACATATATAACTGTACCTGATACCATCACATATTACATATTAGATTATACTTCTTTACCCAATACCATTATAGAGAAGACTACAGTATGCTGCCATTCCTGGCAACATCATCGTCTATACTTAATGCTCTACTTGTCTAGTATTGTTCAACAATACTGTCAGGTTTGTTAGAATAGTGTATATTATTAAACCTTATAATATTGTTGTAGTTTGTGAAGTAGAGCATGGCACTAACAAGGTCATGATGGGTTTGATTGGCAGAGGATATGTAAATGGATAAAATATATACCCTCAGTGCACTTATTTTGCACCTACCAACATTTCAGTTGTTTTGCCAGTATTGCTACTTGCTAAATTCTGCAGTTCACAGTCCTAAATGCATCTTACCCAACAAGTGGACTGCTTATAGGCGCAAGCGTTCTGTGGGTCAAACAGCCTAGGCTACTTTTTAATGATGAATAATGTTCATTGCTTATTTTATTTACACATTTTATGCATTTCAAATGACACTATGGAATACGGAGCCCCTTTTTTTAATGACATGCAAACAAAAATATATTTATTGTGGCCACGAATTATTTAATTTGTACCCTCCATTTATTAATTTGTAGGCATGTAGTACTAATGTAATCCCTTGTTTTGTTTTTAATTAAAATAAACTACTGCAACAGGGCCACGATTTAATAAAATAAGGGACTGAATTCTTAATTAATGGCCACAGTTTATTTCAAAGAGGGAACAAATAAGTGGTGGAAATAATATAAATATATGTGTATGTAGGTACCTCATGATGTGATTCATATAAATTCTTGACTTCACAATTAGCTCACTGAATTAAATGTAAACCTTGAAATTTAATTTTCTTCCCATTTTAGTCAACCCAATATTGTAAGAGAAATGCCTTTTTTTTTTTTTTTTTTTTTTTTTTTTTTTTTTTTTTTGGTTCCTGTTAATATCTGAATTAGCAGATTATAGTACTTCTCCTGTTTTTGTTGTTGTTGTTTTGGACATTTGTTAGAATCTGCAGTCACAATGTACACTGATTTTGAAACTTAGCTCCCTCTGATTGTGCTGCATCTTTCTTTAATAGTTAAGGCCCATACACACCAAGAACAGTAACTATAAAGATAACTATATTAGCGTCCACACAAGCGGACGATGTCGTCTGTTTTCTTATATGCTGTTGTACTGTTGTACTTATGTGAAAGTGCAATAATTCTGATGAAATGAACTGACAATTGTGATTAACAGTTGTGATTTATATTTTTTTTTGACTAAAATAATTGATTTAACCGTATAACCATTATTGTGCAGCCCTATGTTCCAGTATCAATAGTCTTTTTTTGTTGTTGTTGTGTTTTTTTTAAGTGTCAAAATTGTAGCTAGATGATCCTAGCTATGATGTTTTACTGCTATTGGTATGGACTGAAATGTTAGCATTCTCACAATTCTACTTGATATCATTACAAACATAGCTACATTTTACTGTTATACCAATATTGGAGCGGTTTGGTGATGTGTTGACTTTCCTTTTGATGTGTAGAGTCGGTTCCTTTAGATTCTGCTGTTGAGGAAGAAGATGGAGTTGAGTTGGAGGAAGAGGAAGAGCTGGAGTCTGTTGCTGTGTCTGAAACGGAGTTCAACTTCTTAGATTTCGTCAAGAGGTATGTGGAGAATTATTTATACTGTGACGAGTCGGCTGCCTCCCCCCTAATTGTCAGCTTCACCCCGTCGGTAATCGCCGCCCTTCACCAGGCTCCCGACGGGAGTGGGCGTGTGGGAGGAGGAGGGGCGCTGAAACATCCAGGTCTGGCAGCGTGTGATGAGGCACACCTGATGTGAATGAAGCCTCATCACCGCCGCTGTTAAAATGCCGAGCACGCCTCTCCTCAGGAGACTGGTCTCTTCCCCGTGCATGCACGCTGGTGTCCTCGTGGGTCCAGGAAGGGTGCGTAAAGGGACGAGCTGCCGGACCCG
The DNA here is from genome assembly GCF_022985175.1 of Labeo rohita. Lineage (NCBI taxonomy): Eukaryota > Metazoa > Chordata > Actinopteri > Cypriniformes > Cyprinidae > Labeo > Labeo rohita. The sequence goes on along the minus strand of NW_026129535.1, from coordinate 792,309 downwards.
CGGTCCGGACGTGAGCCGCATGGAAATGGCTGCGGGCCAGGATGCCGGGCCTTCTCACCCGCCTGAGGAAGTGCCGCCGCTAAGGAATGGATGAGGCCGCTAAAGGAAGCCGCTACCCGCCACGTTGCTGTGGACCCTGGCGGGGAGCAAGTGCGGCCGCCGGACTCCGCCCCTTACCTGGACCCTTCCTTTCTGAACACTGCCCCTCCTGCCCACACCAGATGCCCCATTTATTTTGGACACTTTTTCCCCCTTTTTGGACACTTTCTGTTTATTGTTTAATAAAAGCCTCTCCGAGGCCTGACGTCACGCCCACTGTGTCTGTCGCTTTCCGCACCCGTGACAATACTTAAAGGAATGGTTCACCCAAAAATGAAAATTGTCGTTAATTACTCACTCTGATGTCATTCCAAACCTGCAAGACCTTAGTTAATTTTTGGAACACAAATTAAGATATTTTTGATGAAATCCGGAGTCCCTGCATAGACAGCAATGGAACTGCCACGCTCAAAGCCCAGAAGGTAGTAAGGACTTCACTATGTGATGTCCATGTGACATCAGTGGTTCAGACTCAATTTTATGAAGCTGTCAGTCTTCGACACGTTCGCAACAGTACCACGCATGTGTAGGGTGCTGTTGACACAGGAGCCAGCGTGACATAGAACCCGAATGTACTGTGCGTTGTTTGCAAGCAGAGGAATGCACATGCATGCATCGTGGTACTCTTGTAACAAAAACCACAGGAAAAAACAAAACAAAAGAAAACAAAAATAACTTTTCTTCTTCCGTGTCACTCTTTGATGCACATTCACGAGTACTATGATGCATTCGTATGCATTTTTCTTCTTGTAAACAAGCCGCAGCGCACCAGGTTCTACATTAGAACACCAGCTCCACGCATTCGTTGTGGTACTTTTGTGAATGCACATTGAAGACTGACAGGAAAGAGAAGACCGGGGATGGGACAAAATATCAATATGGCGATATATCGTTGTCCTTCTCCGTGCGCTATGAGAGCGATATCTGACGCCAAATATCAATATTTTCCAGCCACTGTATTAGCTCTACTGGTGTATATATATATATATATATATATATATATATATATATATATATGAGGAGCTCTTTTCCAAAACGGTATAAATCCATTTTGATTAATTTGAGTAAAAAGTGTTTTCTTTACCAAGAAAGTGGTAAGATGAAAACCACTATTTTCTGTTTTAAACTTTCACATAGCATCTTTAGATTATAATAACATAAATTCAAATCTAGGTTTTGATTTTTCAAAGATTTATTATAAAAACAGATTATTTTTTCCCAAAATGCAATAAATCCATCAGGGGTCTATGCTTACTTTTCTTTTTAGAGAAAGTATAAGTGATGGAAAGAGATGGCATAAGTTCATAAACTCTTGTTGAGATTAATGTTTTAAATATACAATTTTGAACATAGAAATATTAAATTATTTTAATAACTAAAAAGAAGATAAAAATGAAATACTGCCAGTAGGTGGCGGTAAGTCACTGATTTAATTTCTGAATCATATCATTCATTTGATTCGTTAGAACGGCTGATTAATTCAGGAATAAAGCAAGTGACTCTTTTTTTATGAATGGGTAATTGATTCATTGACTTACTAGAAAACGCACGTTCATTCGTAAACGAAACACCGCCGTGTTTGAATGGAGACGCGCAGCAGCTAAGTTGTGATTTTGTTTCAAACTATTTTTGAAGATGAAATAGAGCAAAATCAGGCAATAGTGTTATAGTCAGACAATGTAAGTAGTTTATTTAACTGTTGTATTAAATCAATATCTCATTTACATACTCCCTTAAAAATCATTGAAAGCTGTCAATCATCTTAGTTCATCAAGATCTCACAAAATTATAATCAACGATATCTGATATCTGACGAATTCTTTCATAAACAAAGTGTAGAGAGAGTGTAAATAAGAGATTCACTGAGCAGTGTAGAGAGTTTCGTTTATTATAATTTTGTGAGATCTTGATGAACTAAGATGATTAACAGCTTTTAATGATTTTTAAGGGAGTTTGTAAATGAAATATTGATATGTCTGTGATACATTACTCAACGTTGAAAACTATGGATGAGGGTGTATTCAAAGCGCCGCCTTTACGGTTTACAGTGCGTGAAATGCTGCGCTGTGATTGGCTGAGTGGATGTAGCACATTTTGCAGAAAAGGGAGACTGGCGTTTGTCGCGGTTTGGAAAAAAAGGGAGAAAACATGACAATAACTCGGCGGTTATCGCATTTTGCGTAAAATTAAAAATTGCCTTTTCAATACCGACCAGAAACAATACTGATTTTGGCAGGAACTCAATTTTGTAAAAAAAAAAAAAAAAAAAAATTGCGTTTATCGCGTTTTGGAAAAGAGCTCTTCATATTCAGTCGGTGACTAGCCTAACCTCTGAGCTCGGATCGCTGGTGGATTTCCCTCGCTATATAAATTAGAGCGAGACAGCGGCGCTAGCGTACAGTTTTATGTGATCAAAACTGGATGCTCTCCCTCTCTCTCCCTTCTCTCTCAGATATTACAGTATTACAAGTATATTGACAAGAAGTTAAATGTGTTGCTTTTCACACAGTGCAAGCTTTTAATAAGTCCAAGAATGAAATGATTAATTTGTTGAATTTGATTTACAGAACTTTTGTTCTTGCTTGGACTTAAATAAAGAGAGAGAACTTGCACTTAACCGTATTTACACACATTTTGTTTTCATAGACGTTATCATGATGTATCGTTATAGTAGTGTATAGCAATATATCAGTTATCACAATAATCACATTATTGTGATGTTATCGTGAGCCATGTATCGTGATTATATCATATCATGAGGCAGGGGCGTTTCTAGGATTTTAAAACATCCGTGGCTGGTGCCAAAACATCAGGGGCTAGTGGTAGTTGGTGGGAGCTCACATCATGCTCACATAAGATTTTGTTAGACACAAGTGGTTGAACCTGGATCCTTCTAGGTGGGTCCGGGGGCATTAAACTGGGTGTTAAAGACCTTGTCACACTATTAACAATAGTAAATACTAATCACTGCAAATAGCAAACATATCAAAGTATTATAACAAAATTGTAACATTACAAAAATATGTTAGACAAATAAAATAATACATTTGAAAATGTATTTAGAACTGTAACAAATATATAGTCGGATGCAAAAATAGGGCCCTATTTTTTTCCCAAATTCCATTTTATTTTATTTTTTTCAAATTCTGTTTTCTGTTTTCATTTTTCTGGTCTTCTTTTTAATGGTTAAATTTAATTTTATTAATCAAAATGTATTTAATCATGTGTAATTAATTAAAACCATGAATCTTATACAATTTACTGTCAATTTATCAAAAGTTAAGAAAAATTACATGTTTAGGACCCTATGAAATGTTTAATTTTTTTTTCTCACTTTACGTTTTATTGTTACCAAATATGTTTTAGCATGTCTGTTTATTTGAATGCATAAAAACAACTTTTATTTATTTTTACAATAGCCTTATGGAATTCTGTGTTGTGTATTTTTCTGGTTTGAAGGTATAAAATATTGATTTAATTGATCTTTTAATGAAAATTATTAAACTATTTCCTATTAAAATATAAAACATGGAAGAAATATTGTATTAAAAAATATACATTTTTATTAATTAATAGTAGTAGTAGTAGTAGGCACGTACATTATACTGAATGATTAATAAAGTTAAACCGAACTTTTATTTTGACGGGTTGTCGACTTGCCGTGAATACTTTTAAATTTCTTTATGTGAGCATTTAATGTCTTTATGTCCTCATTTAGTGAAACGGCAGACGTTGAAATCACTGCACGTGTCAGTGTTACATGTGTAGAAAACGAAACCGCGCATCCGCGCCGTTCATTCATAAAAAGACACGCAGAACATGCAGGATTCATATTTAAATAGTCTTTTGCGGCATAATATTTACAGATACTAGTCCATATCGCGACTTGATTTAAGTTTAATGACCAACTTTTGATTAAATCATTCAAACTTTGTCAAATTCCGTGGAAATCATAGGGCCATACAAAAAACATTCGGGGCTGGAGTAAAAACTTTCGGGGCTGGGTTATGATTAGCCCTAGCGACGCCCCTGTCATGAGGTACCCTGCAATTCCCACCCCTAGAGAAGACATTGAATAAAGTTATTTTTAGTTTGCGTACAAAAAGTATTCTCATAGCTTCATGAAATTAAGGTTGAACCACTGATGTCACATAAACTATTTTAGTACTACATTTCCTTACTACATCTCTGGACCTTGAATGCAGTAGTTCCATTGCTGTCTGTGTAGGGTCAGAAAGCTCTCAGATTTCATCAAAAATACCTAAATTTGTGTGCTGAAGATGAACGAAGGTCTTATGGGTTTGGAATGACATGAGGGTGAGTAATTAATGACACAATTTTCATTTTTGGGTGAACTATCCCTTTAAAGTAGATGTAAATATAGTTTGTTTTTCCAGCTAAAAACTAAATTAATAGTTTTGTATTTTCTGTCTTTATAATTAATACCGATATGCCAATAATATGGTTTTTTTTTTTTTAACATTCTGGGGTCTGAGGGTGTTTTTGGGCCCTGGAGAAATTTTGGTTATGCCCTAACATTTGTGCTTTTTTTTCAGTTTCTTATAAAACTGAAACAGAGCAATACTGTCTAAAAAGCAAGTTATTCAGTATTAATTTTTTTGGACTGTTAAATAATATTACACAATTGGTCTTCCTGTTACACCAAGCTGTCATTGCTAGTACTTGCTAGTAACGTGACTTTTTCTAATAGTGGCAACAGCAGATCCTGAATCCATGGGTTAAAAAAGTAGTTCCTCACTTATGCACTTATGTAATGCTTGTTCATTAACCTGTTATATAAAAGCAATATCCTACTTGTGATGGTGGTATATCAGCACAGCTGTCATTACCTGCAGCTCAATGCCCGGATTCTGCTTTTATAGTCATAAAATATTTATTAAAGTCTTTCTTATCTTAATCTTGGTCAATTATAGACAAACACAACCTAACTGAACTAAAAACACAAGTTGTTGTACTTTTTACATTTTTATTAAAAACCTTGAGTTGTGTATATAGAGTTTTGCACTACCAGCGGATGTGGAACTGACATAAAACTGTTTACTAAATATTTTTGTGGTAACATATATAACATATAACCTTAAAAAGCAAAATGTGATTTATACATGTTTTATCTCTGTTAGGTAGTCAAATGGTCAAGAGAGGTTTGGTTTAAAGTTTGTCTTTTCAGTTTGGCTTTCTGTATCGGTCATACCGGGAAAAGTTATTAGCAATGGTGATTTAAAAAAAAAATAATAATAAATGGCAGATTTATCTGCCTTGTTAACCACTACTGATAATTTACTGTTTATTTATTTTGTAATAAGCAGAAACCACTGTTACTAAAATGTGTTATTAAATGTTTTTAATTGACAGGTTTGCCAATCCAAATGTTGTACGTCCATACATAATTCTGTTGCGCTCGTACTCCCAGAACTCTGTTCACACCAACCACTGCATCACACGCATGCTGCACAGGCTGGCTGTGGATCTAAAGATGGAGGCATTACTTTATCAGCTGTCCGTCTTTTCCCTGTTTAATAAGATATTGGGAGACCCAGCAGCAGCCGCCTATCAGGTAACACACTCTAATGCTTTAAATTAATATTCTCCATTATTACGGTGCAATTCGTTCTGCATCTTGTGTAACCATGTGGTGTCTGTAGCTTGACCAGTAGAGCATAGGGCTAATGATGCCAAGGTCATTGATTTTGATGCTTTAAAAAAGTGTTTACAGCTCTTCTCTCTCACACCTCTGATCAAATTAATTAAAGAAGTCCACTTCCAAAACAAAGATTCACATATAATGTACTCACCCCCTTGTCATCCAAGATGTTCATGTCTTTCTTTCTTCAGTTGTAAAGAAAGTATGTTTTTGAGAAAACATTTTTGTGTTTTTCTCCATATAATGGACTGGTATGGTGCCCCGATTTTGAACTTCCAAAAGGCAGTTTAAGTGCGGCTTCAAACGATCCCAAATGCGGTTGTAAACGATCCCAGCCGAAGGAAGAAGGGTCTTGTCTAGCGAAACGATCGGTTATTTTCATTAAAAATACAATTTAAATACTTTTTAATCTCAAACGCTCGTCTTGCCTTTCTCTCCCTGAACTCTGTGTATTCTGACTCAAGACAGTTAGGGTATGTCGAAAAACTCTGACCATATTTTCTCCCTCAACTTCAAAAATCACTTCAAAATCATTCTGCATCACTGCAGAAGTTCCAACCCAGTCTTTGCAAAGTGAACATGCAAAGAAGATCAAACACCCTTAAAAGGTTAAATGGCGATATAGGACTATTTCGAAGTTGAGGGAGAACATGAGTTTTTTGACATACACTAACTGTCATGAACCGGAACAAAAACAGTCCAGGCAGAGTAAGACAAGACGAGCGTTTGTCATTAAAAAGTATATAAGTTGTATTATTTTTATTAAAATAACCGTTATGCTAGATAAGACCCTTCTTTCTCGGCTGGGATCGTTTACAACCGCATTTAGGATCGTTTGAAGCCACATTTAAACTGCATTTTGTAAGTTTAAAATCGGGGCATCATATCAGTCCATTATATGGAGAAAAATGCTGAAAATTTTTGAGAAAAAAAAATTCCTCAAAAAACAATTTATTTACGACTGAAGAAAGACAGACATGAACATCGTGGATGACAAGGGGGGTGAGTAAATTATCTGTAAATTGTTGTTCTGGAAGTGGATTTCTCCTTTAACTCCCCTTGGGTTTTTTCTTTGTCCTTACAGGAGCTTGGTACATTTGCAAAATATGTTCTGAACCGGTTCTTTGTATTTGCTACTAAAAACAACAAAGCGTTTGTGGAGCTGCTGTTCTGGAAGAATGTGGGTGCTGTAAGAGAAATGACAGAGGGATATGATAAAGATGGGTAATTGCTCACGTTTTTACCTTGTTGATATTGAAGTTGATGAGAGCTCACATCTCTTTGAACTTACAATGTTCATAGGTTTATGATACGTTTTATTCATGTGCCCATATATATTAGTGAAGGCAAGAAAAAAGGCAAGTGGACTCCTGAGGAAGAGGAACAGCTTCAGCGATTGTATGAAGAGTACAAGGACTCTGGAGGTGGAGTTCCAGTCATTCACAGTGTCTGTTGTTTAGTTTTTGAGTGTTGACCAGTCTTCTAAATGATCTTTGTTGTTGTTGTTGTTGTTGTTTTTTTTTGTTCTTTTTCTTGTTCTTTAGTGCCAGACATTGTTGAGATGATGTTACCGCTGCTGAGCAGCAGCCGCACTAGACGTGAAGTGGTGTCTCACATAGTATCCATGGGTTTAGTGGACAGTGTGAAGGATTTAAAGAAAGAGAGGTATGATTCTTTTGTAAAAACTGTAGTTGGAAAGTAAAGACTGCTAGCAAAGTAGAGACATTTTGCTCTGTTTAAAATCCTCTACATAGGAAGCTGCATGCTTTCTCTCCCTCTTTTTTTCTTCTCTGTAATTCATTTAAATTCAGCTGAAATTTACAAAACCCTAAATTTGTGCTGCAAACATCAGTAACAGCTTTAACATGTCAGTGATTGCCAATGATTAATGTGACATTATTAACATTTAGCATATAAATCCATGTATTGATCAGGCTACCACTTTTAATTTTCAGATGCAAATTAAGAAATTGTTTCATGTTTTTATTAATTCCTCCCTTTATTTTAGTAAAAACATGAGTTTGCTGTATTTTGTTTCCATTATTTAGCTAAAATAAAAAAACAATTAAATAAAACCTGGCTATGATTTAGCTAAATCAATGAAAATTACAAACAGATTTATAAAACATCCTCATGTTTAAACTATCAAGTTCTCTCATAATAATCAACAAAGTGTACACACAATGTAAATAAGAGAATAATTTTGCAATGTGCGGCTGTTGAAAGTTAACTATTAAAAAGAATAGCTGAACATAAGATCACAAATAAAATATATTGTCTAAATTGTTACTGCGTTGAGTTATTATTTTGGAATAAGTATAAAACTCAACTCTATTAAAAACTGTAACTTGATTAGATTGATACTTGGTTTAATAAATAGAATATTGATTACATTGTTAATGTAAAAATATAAAATAGATTTTTTTTTTTTTTTTATTTTGCTGATAATGTAAGTAATGTTTATATATCCAAGAAAATGTGAATGGGACATTAATTTACATTTGATTTAAAAAAAAAATATATAATAAAATAAAAATAAATGTTGCCATTTTTTACCACTGCACACCACTGCTAAATGGATATGTACAGGGGTGCACATACATTTTTCAGTCTGGTTCTCATGAGAGCATCTGGAGATTTGGTTTGGTGCTTACACTGCACAGAGTGTGACCCATTAAATATAACTATAAAAAAATAAATCAATAGTAGTAATATTTGCGGTTTATGTAGGTTTTTTTAAAATAAAATAATAAAGTGTGTGTGAATGAAGTGTGAATACTATTATATAAAAAAAAATCAGTATTAAAAAAAAGTATTAAATAAATACTGTTCTTTTTTTAAATATTTAAATACTTTTTTTAAATATGATTTTTCACTATTTTCATCATTTTCAAGGTCAGCAGAATTGTAAGTAAATATGCCAGTAAGTATACGCACGGCCGGTTTTAGTGTTTCCAAGTTAAGTACGTTAGTGAATGAAATGTCAGTTTTGCTTTTTTCTCTGAAATGGGCAGCACCCTAGATTTATTCTTCAATTTGAATTGAAATCTCACACAGTATTACAGGTTGTCGACCTCAAATGGTGATTGTGCATTAACAGCTGTCAACCATGTCAACCACACAAATGATTGGACTGAACTTATTTACACAGCACGTTTTTTATTTTGGACCTGCAATAATCAATGAGTTTCACAGTTTTCATGCTGAATTTATGCCCACATCGAAAACATTGAAGCCACTTTTTGGTGGGACACCCCCTCTACGTGAAAAAAATTACTAATCATATTTTTCAAACCACTGCCTCGATCAACAAAAAATGGATATCATTTGAAAGCTTAGAGTCTGACTATTACAATGTATATAGCTTTGATTAACTCCAAAGTAGTGCTGAGTTGTTTGCTGATAAAATCCATTCGATTAAATCTAAAGATATTGCTCGTAGTTATAACACACAAAACCCAACGGGCACACATGGAGCGCAGCAGAAAAAACAACTGTACCTTTCACGTTGCACTTTTGTTTGTAACTTCATGAAACATGCATCAATCATGGAAAATTGCCATTATTTTCATAAAGTTATGTAGATTAGAAAGAGCCCAAACTCACAATAATCTGTAATTTAGATCTAAATAAATTCCTCATCGAGTTATAACACGCAAAGATAATGTAACTTTTACATGCTTATTCCGCTTGTCATTTTACAAAACATGCTCTGGTAATGGAAAATACCACATCAATATTTACAGCAGATTCTCACATTTGAAATAATAATAAAAAAAAATAATAATCCATTGCATCTTTTGTGTGTAAATAATACCTAAACCTATTAATTGAATAGCAGTTAGAGAGCTTTATTGAACACTTTTGTTTGTTTGTTTGTTTGTTTGTTTTTTCTTTCATATAACTAGGTACCTTTTTAAAGCTTAGAAATTCAGATTTTGAATGCATCCAACCATTATGACCAACTTTTAACAAAAGCTGAGTGCCTGTAAATCGGAGTGTACTGCCAGCATTTTCAAATAAGCCTGAAGGACCTGGTTAGCTGGATCAGGTGTGTTTAATTAGAGTTGAAGATAAACTCTGCAGGTTTGACAAACAACAACAATTTTACACAATAAAAAAAAATACATTTGTAAAGAAAATTCATTGTATTTATGGCTGACAATCATGTCACTGGCCACTTGATCAGCGCATTCCTGGGTTCATAAGGATAACAGAACTAGCTTCTCTACTGTGAAATAAATCACCATTCAATTCCACTGAGGTGATATGTAAATTTATTTTTACAGACGTCCATTTGAGAAACAATTACTGTCCTAATAGGGCTTAATATGTCAGAACTTCATACAGCTCAGATAGTCATGAGTCATGTCATTTGAAAGGTCTCAACACAAGCAGAATTGTTTGGGGCCTTGATTAAACTTGAGTGAGTCATTACTTATGTGTATGTCACTCAGAAAACAACAATTTAGGGCTAAGAAAAAGGCTACATTGGTTCCAAATTATATACCTTTTGATTACTTCATGATATCACCACAACATTTAAATCACATGCAGCCCGTATGTTGGGAACATCACCAAAAAAGAATTTTACTCCTACCTTATTCCTTTCCTGAGATATTGAATATCAAATAAGAATTTCCCTTGAGCACACAAATTTTTTCTTACATTTTATCTTCTATTTCTCAACATGAGAATGTCCAAATGTAAAGATTTTTTTCCCCTAAAAACATAGAAAGATTTCTATCAAACGATACTTACTAGGGATGTCACAATACTCAATATAATATCGAACTATTTGGTACGACATCCACGGTTCAATACACGCTTGTGAATTGCGGTTTTTCGGTTTTGCATTTAAATTTCCTTTTATTTCTCTCTAAATTTGCTGTGTGTGTGCCCGTGCTGAGATGAGGAACTGCCTCCCCGTTTATATTTGAAAAAGCAACATTTGCAGAGCATCTTCCCTTCTAATGAAATGCAGTGATAAGCCTTTCTAAACTTGCTGTCCAACAAAAGAGAACATCATAACTTTTTACTTCACAACATCAGTCGGGTGTTTGAAATAACTTCCTTTTGTGATCTGATGTGGCTTTTTTATCATAGAATGAGGCAGACAATATATTCTATACTGTATGTCAATTAGCAATGGCTTACAAATATACTTAATTATTATGAAAATACCAGAGATGGCTTGAAGAATAATATAAGCCATATATTATTGCAGGCGAGTGTTTAGTTTCAAGTTTCAAGTTCCCTTTCGACACTATACTCGTACTGCGTCGCTAGACGCTATGGGAAAAAGTCCTTTTTTCTCCTTGATTGAAGCTTTTTTAATAACGCAGTGAAACTGCACGGACATTGGATCGTGCAGTGAAACGAAACGAACCAATGACTCGGCAGCAGTGCTGCACGAGCCTATGACGACGAAGCCCGCCATAGCCCGCCAGAAGGGGCGGGGCCATGCGGCTATATAAGCGGCCATGTCGCAATAGGATCCTCGGATTTCTTCTCCTTCAGCGACGACATTCTTCGCTGACCTACGAGACTCGAAGCTTCTCGCCGTTGAAACGCCTTCGTAGCTGAACTAGCAACCCTCTGCTTGGCTGGTTCACTGCTTTTCCGCCGCCCACCCGCAGCGGTTCCAGCTGATTCCCCTGCCGCCATCCGGCAAGCCTAAAGAGCTTATTTCTAAGAGGTAAGTTCTAAAAGAGCAAATTTTGTAGCGACGTTGTTGCAAATGTCGCACTGCGAGTGTAGCTTGTGCAGCATGCACGGTGCAGAAGAGCAGTGAGTGCGCACTCACTAAGACGGAATGCTCTTATTGAGAGTATGAGTCTCGCTGTTGCTCGCGGACCTCCTCCACGGAGACAGCCCAGCTCTGTTGTTTCTTCTCTCTCAGCAAAGCTCGGAAAAAGAAACAGCGGAGTCAGGGAGCTATGCAACCGGGTCTGAGTGATCTCACGCCAGTGCTGAGCCCACATGCTCGTTCTCTCCGAGGCATATTGATCCGCCTGCGTGTCTTAAACGTGAGGATCATCGCCCCTCGATATACTGAGTGGCTCTATCCCTTTAGGCGGATCAGATCTGAACACTGTTACTGACAGCTTTGCATTTGTGTGTGTGTCGCTAAGGGAGACGGGCTGCTTTCTCTATGAAGGCGGTCTGCCCCTGTTTGCCTTGGGAAGGCGGGCCTCCCCACCCACCCCCCTCCTGTTTCAGTCCTCCTATTTTTCTCGGAGGACGTAACGGCGAGCTTGGGAGTTGAGCGATCAGGCTTGAGCATTCTCATGCCGACTTCACTTGGTCTGCCAGGCTGTGTTACACGCGAGGATCAGCGCCCATCATTACACTGAGCGGCTTATTCCTCCTAGGCAGATCGGAGCAGAACGCTGTCACATCTATTTATGGCAGCTTCGCATTTGTGTGTCACGTCGCTGAAGCTGCGTTCCCAGAGGCGAGCTGTTTTCATTATTAAGCAATCTATCTCTCGCATTTCTCTCCTTCCAGTTACCTCGGAAGAAGAAGAGGCGAACTCGCGATCAAACTTGAGTGATTTAACACCGGCAAAGGCCCGCGTGCGTCACTCTCCATGCTGCCTTGATCTGCCAGTGTGTTTTACACATGAGGATAGGCGCCTCTCGTTTATTGAGCGGATCGGAGCAGAACGCTGTCACCTTGATTCTATATCGCTGACAGCTTCATATTTTAATGCGCCTCTCGCCTGGGCCACGCCCACGCTGAGGCTGCGCTCGCTGAGACAGACACGCAATTCGCTGTGAATGTTTATGTCTTGTACTGCTTTGCTCGTGGCTCGTTTTCTCAATGTACACGGTCCCGCCCCTCCCCTCGTCCGCTACGGGCGAATCTGAAAGAAAGTGCGCAGCACTTTTCATCTGCCGGTGTGTTTACACATAAAGATCTTTAGTACTCCTCTTCTAATGAGTAGTCTGATCTTTTTAGATGGATTAATGGAGAATGCTGTCACCTAATGATTGTTATCACTGACATCTTCCAGTTTGACCCGTCTGGGCCACGCCCACACTGAGGCAGCGCGCACAGGGCTGACTGCTCTTACTATGAGAGCATTAAGTATAGCAAAGCATTTTCTGAGAGCGCCCCATTCAGTTTCGGATGCCTAAGGCATATGTTTGTTGTGAATACTGGGCCCGTTCATGTGCCCACACAACTATCCACTGTGATAGCGGGCAAATAAAACTTAATGTTTTCAAAGGAGAGCAAGTTTCCTGTTCTGTTTATCATTAGTGTGGGATCTTAGTATGGCGACAACCTACTAAAATGAATCCAACCCCTTCTCACGTGGGCTGAGGCCTGGTAGGCCATCCCTGGAGTGTCAGACTGGGGTTTGGGGATAATAAAGCGAGGCTGTACACTTCAATTCGCTCAGAGACACCCATGTTCAGTGGCGTGGTCTCCACCTCGGTTCAGAGCAAGGATGCACATGTCTTGTGCACCAAGGTGATGAATCTGCTGGCTAGAGGAGTCATAGAAAATGTCCCCCCAGCTCAGAGCGAGTCAGGCTGCTATGGCTGCTACTTCCTCGTCCTCTAGAAGAATGGCGGTCAAAGGCCCATCCTCAATCTCGGACACTTGAATCATGCCCTCATGAGATGGTCATTCAGGATGATTACATTAAAGTGCATCCTCCTGTAAGTCTGCCCGGGGAACTTACTTTCACATCCAAATTGCCCCCCACCACAGACGATTCTTGAGATTCGCCTTCAAGGGAGTGGCATGCCAGTACACGGTCATTCTCTTTGTACTGTGCATAGTTCCTCACACTTTTACAAAGTGCATGGGTGCGGCTACTTCCCCTTGAGATAGAAGGGAGTCCGCATTCTGAATTACCTTAAAGACTAGCTCATCCTGGCCCAGTCGGAGGATGAGCTACTATCTCACAGATCCTTCCTCCTCAGCCACTTGTTTGCCTGGGACTCTGGGTCAATTTTGCCAAGAGTACACTGTCTACCAGTCAACGTATATCGTTCCAGGGAACAGTTCTCGAATAAACCCAAATGAGGGCAGTAGTCATGCCAAAACATGCACTGGCCATTCAGCAGCTCGCGGCCTCTTAAGGCATTTCAGAAGATGCTGGGCCTCATGGCTCCTGCGTCTCTAGTGCTTCAGTTGGGCCCAGTGCTAAGGCTGGGCCTGCTTCGTATGCGGCCCCTTCAGTATTGGTTGAAACCCCGGGTTCCATCTCATGCGTGTCGTTACAGACACTTGTGTATCAGGGTGGACCAGGTCTGTGTAAAAGCCCTGATCCGCTGGAAGGACTCGCAGTGGATGGAGAGATGTGCAGCAGGGAGATGGTCACAACAGATGCTTCCAACATGGGTTGGGGAGCTCTGTGCGATGTCGCTTTCTGAAATGGGCTTAGCTTAACTTGCGTTTGCTGAGGGCAATGCACGTACCGGGCAGACTCACCCGCGGTGCAGATATGCTACCACGAAGCAATGTTCCCTCTGGGGAGTGGACACTTCACACACAGAGGGTTCAGAGAATCTGGGAGATCTGTGGCAAGGCAGAGGTTGACCTTTTCACCTCAGAAGACAACTCCCATTGTCCAATTTACTATTTGAAGGACAGGAACATGTTGGCCCACAGCTGGCCCAACTTCCTCTTTTATGCTTTTTCCCTGACGTTCTTGATCCCTCAAGTAATCAGGTGAGTCAGGGAACAGAAGCACAAGCTTCTTCTGTTGGCCCCTCTCTGGAGAAACCAACATCGGTTCTCGGAGCTGTGCCAGCTGCTTGTAGCAGCCTCCCCTGGCCTATTCCCCTGAGACGGGACCTCCTCTCTCAGGTGAATGGGACAATATTGCACCCCCAGCCCAAGCTGTGGGCTCTGCACCATTGGTCTCTGGACAGGAGTCTGTAAACCTTCTAGAGAGTGTTCTGAACACTATCTCTCAAGCTAGAGCTCCATCTACAAGATGCCTCTACGCTCTTAAATGGTCTGTCCTTTCCGCATGGTGTTCAACCTGCGGCGAAGACCCAGCCTCCTGTGACATATCGGCTTAAGGTTTACATAGCTGCTATAATGGCTTCCAATGCCCCAATAGCACGCCAGTCAGTAGGCAGGAACAACTTGGTTGTTCGATTCTTGAAGGGACCCAGGAGGTTGAACCCTCCTCGTCCCCTCACTATCCCCACTTGGGACCTCCCTACGGTCTTGAGGGCATTGAAGGGCCCTCCTTTTCGAACCAATACGAGGTTTAGACTTTCAACCCCTAACGTTTAAAGCTGCTCTGCTGCTGTCAGTCAAGCATTTGGGAAATTTACAGGCACTCTCTGTAAACCCCTCCTGTCTTGAGTTCAGACCAGACGACTCCAAGTCATCCTGAAACCAAGACATGGATATGTACCGAAAGTGCCCTCTACTCCCTTTCAGACGCGAGTAATTATGCTGTCTGTGTTCCCTCCCTCAGAGGAGGACCAGGAGTTGAATTTACTCTGCCTGGTCAGGGCATTGAGGATTTACACTGAGCAGTCCGCCCCCTTTAGGCAGTCGGAACAGCTCTTTGTTTGCTTCG
Source organism: Labeo rohita (assembly GCF_022985175.1). NCBI lineage: Eukaryota > Metazoa > Chordata > Actinopteri > Cypriniformes > Cyprinidae > Labeo > Labeo rohita. The sequence goes on along the minus strand of NW_026129535.1, from coordinate 776,992 downwards.
GTAGCCGCGATAAAGACATCCGGTCACGAAGCAGGAATCTTCTAGGTGGATAGTCGACACTGTCACGTTAGCTGCAATGTCCCATCAGGGTACGTGCCCACTCCACCAGAGGCACAGCCTCGTCTTTGGCGTGGTCTAGTGGTGTGTCCATTGCAGAAATTTGTGTGGCAGCCAACTGGGCCTCGCCGTCCACTTTCACTAGGTTCTACAACCTGGACGTTCCCACCCTACAGGCGAGGGTCGTTTCTGTATAATGGAGCTAGTTCTGTGCATGACTGAGTTAGCATGCCGGACTGAGCCACCTGCACGCTCCCGGGTTACCGAGGCTGTGCGGGCCCCATGGGAGCGACTTCAGGCTACACCTGCAGGCTATGTTAATTTTTGCTGTATTCTAGGCCCCCAAAGTGTGCTTGGGCAAAAGTTTATTAGTCGTTCCTATACCATGACACGGCGTGTATGGAACAGTTACCATAGTGTCTAGCGACGCAGTACGAGTGTAGTATCGAAAGGGAACGTACTTGGTTACTGTCCTAACCTCGGTTCCCTGAGATACGGGAACGAGTACTACGTTACTAGCAGTGCCATGTCGCTGCACGACTTGGTCGTCGCTTCAGTCGAAGTAACCTGAGGATCCTATGGCGACATGGCCGTATGGCCCTGCCCCTTCTGGCGGGCTACGGCGGGCTTCATCGCCTTAGGCTCGTGCAGCACTGCTGCCGAGTCATTGGTTCGTTTCATTTCACTGCATGATCCAATGTCCGTGCAGTTTCACTGCGTTATTAAAAAAGCTTCAGTCAAAGAGAAAAAAGGACTTTTTCCTATAGCGTCTAGCGATGCAGTACTCGTTCCCGTATCTCAGGGAACCAAGGTTACGACAGTAACTGAGTACATTTACTTTATTTATATAGCACATTTAACACAGCCACAAGACTGACCAAAGTGCTTTACACTTAGAGACATCATCATAAAATTAGGAGCACAAAACTACAACCAAAAAAAGAAAAGAAAAAAAAAACACAAAAAATATAATAGGCAAAATAAAAACCTGTGGAAACCTGTGGAATGTGGAATTAAAAGAAGGTTCTGGTCGCACAATCTTAAACTTCTCAAGGGGTATACTGATGCAGCAATTCAGATAAGTAGATGGGTGCTTGATGGTGCAAATATTTAAAAACAAATACTAGAATTTTAAAGTGTATTATAAATTGGACAGGCAGCCATTAAAGGGCCTTCAAGAACAGAGTGACATGATCCCTTTTAAAATGTGTCAATCTAAGCAAGACAAAAGAGTGTTCATGGCCAAAGGATCATTTTTCTTAAAAGGTAGATAGATTTGCATGTCATCAACATAAAAATGAAATGACACCCCATGTTTCCTAAAAATGGAGCCCAGAGGTAGCATATATAACGAAAATAAAGTGGGAGTCAAGATAAAGCCTTGCAGAAGACCACAGGGGAAAGAAGAAGTGGAAGAGAAGAATTCTCCTAGCCTAACCACGTTTTTCCTGTCAGACAAAAATGACTGGAACCACTTCAGAACTGTGCCAAAGAGACTCACCCAAGATTCTAGTCTATCGATTAATGTAGAATGGTTAATAGTGTCAAAAGCATCTGATAAATCTAAAAGAATGAGGACCACAGAATTCCCCGTATCAGTGGCTAAAAAGATAGGATGGGTTTTCAAATGCTGCACATTTTGTAGGTCTCTCATATCTGACATGCCCATTTCAGGTCTTGCTGTCTCTACTAATGAGCTGATGAGTTGAATCAGGTGTGATAGATGAGGGAGACACCGGAAATGTGTAGTGTTGGGGGTGCTCGCAGAACTGGTTTGAAAACCACTGCTTTATCCATATTAGAGATTTCCTGGCTGGAACGTGTGTTATCTCTTTGACGCATATGTGGATTTTCTGCATGAGGTCGCCCTCTGTCCAGTATGAATGAAACCCATCCTATTTTGCGTAACAATCGGAAAAATAATACCTCTCTCAAAAGAAATATTAAGCAGACATATAATAATCCATGCTTTTTCCAGTGTACAGAGGTTTACAGGAGTATTTTGTTGTTAAGTAGATGCAAAAAAAAAGAAAAGAAAAAAGAAAATACACACTGTGGCAAGCTATCAGAACCGAACCAAACCAAAAACTGTGGTTTAAAACCGAGATGCGTATAATAGTGACACCAACTCTATAGCGGTTTGCCCAAGCGTTGCAATTATTTAGCATTTACTACACATTCAAAGAGGTACTCTAAAATACTGGAACTGTACAGTAAAAGCTAAGCACACTTCAAGCACAGCTGTCACTAATATTGCGCCATAACAGTGGTAGAATAGCGGGGACATTAAACATTTAAATGATGAATAATTAAAAATGCAGAAGACCACAGGGGAAAGAAGTGGAAGAGAAGAAATCTCCTAGCCTAACCACGTTTTTCCTGTCAGACAAAAATGACTGGAACCACTTCAGAACTGTGCCAAAGAGACTCACCCAATATTCTAGTCTATTGATTAATGTAGAATGGTTAATAGTGTCAAAAGCATCTGATAAATCTAAAAGAATGAGGACCACAGAATTCCCCGTATCAGTGGCTAAAAAGATGTCATCTAACTTTCTCAGAAGGGCTGATTTAGTACTGTGGGCAACCTTAAAAGCAGATTAAAAGTGCTCAAACAAACTGTTTAAAGCAAGAAAAGACAAGTTTGAAAAACACAATCTTTTCCAAAACCTTAGAAACAAATGGTAGAACAGAGATAGGGCGATATATTTTTTTTTAAAACAGATAACTCGAGTGAAGGCTTCTTGAGTGGTGTGACAGTAGCCACTTTCAAATAAGCAGGAACCACGTCTGTTGAAAGACACTTTTTAAAAAAGGACAGTAAAAATCTAGGATGGATAACATCATATGAAGAAGAGGATGGTTTCAATTTAGCAATCGTGTCTTTGAGTGACTGAAAGGAAACTCAAAAACATTCCAAGATGCAGACAACGGCAGGGGAATTGACAGCTTGGTAGAGGAATTATAAGCTACCAGTCCTGGTTTAACTACTTTGTCCTTAAAAAAACCTCAAGAAGCTTTCACAAAGAGCGACAGAGGCAACCGATATAGTATTGACTGGGGGGTTAACAACAGAATTGATAACAGAAAACAAGACCTTAGATCTAGACTGATTGTACAGAATTAAATTGGAAAAATAGGTCACCTTAGCCAATTTGGCAGCTCTCTGATAAGCCAATAAACTGTCTTTGAACAGCTGTAATGAAATGTGTAAATTGTCCTTTTTGCACTTTCACTCAGCCTTTTTACAAGTTTGCCTTAGCAGCCGAGTCTCAGCAGTATGCCACAATTCAGATTTAGGTTTGTGCTTGAAAGGCTTTAAAGGAGTAGTTTTATTCATTACATCGAGCCAAGCACTGTTTAACTGACTGAGATGTTCGTCCGCATCCAAGTCTAATAACAGAGAGTCCAAAAGTAAATGAGAACAGGACTTAGTAATACACTGACTAAAATTGACACTAAACTAAGAAGAATAAACCCGAGACAGAGATGGCACTTTAGTGGAAACATGAGAAAGACTAGGAAGACACATGGAGAATAAAATAGGCTTATGATCAGAGAACATATAATCAGAAACAGTAACATCAGTAATATCAACCCCATAGGAGAGAATAAGGTCCAGAGTATGACTGTGAGTGGTGCCTTTAACCCACTGTATCAGGTTAAAAGCATCAATTATATCAAGAAATTCCCTCGAAAGAGGGTTTGACTGACAGCAAACATGAATGTTAAAATCACCCATCAATAAAAAGTGTTCAAATTTGGTGACAATGTTACCAGTGAAGTCTGTGAATTGCTGTAGAAAGTCCTTAACTGAATGTGGAGGATGGTAGATCAGCCCTAGGCAAATAGGACCGTTCCAGTCAAGATGGATAAGTTGGGCTGCAAAGCTGGTATAAATTTCCAGAGGGACGGAGTGACATTGCGCACAGTTTTGCATAACAGTCACTAACCCACCCCCACGTCCGTTTATTGTCCTTCATCATTCAGAACATTTAATGTTATATTTTGTTTTTATTCAGCTACAGCAATAGCGATACCTTTATCCCAGTGGTTTTCAAATGCTGCACATTTTGTAGGTCTCTCATATCTGACATGCCCATTTCAGGTCTTGCTGTCTCTACTAATGAGCTGATGAGTTGAATCAGGTGTGATAGATGAGGGAGACACCGGAAATGTGTAGTGTTGGGGGTGCTCGCAGAACTGGTTTGAAAACCACTGCTTTATCCATATTAGAGATTTCCTGGCTGGAACGTGTGTTATCTCTTTGACGCATATGTGGATTTTCTGCACGAGGTCGCCCTCTGTCCAGTATGAATGAAACCCATCCTATTTTGCGTAACAGTCGGAAAAATAATACCTCTCTCAAAAGAAATATTAAGCAGACATATAATAATCCATGCTTTTTCCAGTGTACAGAGGTTTACAGGAGTATTTTGTTGTTAAGTAGATGCAAAAAAAAAAGAAAAGAAAAAAGAAAATACACACTGTGGCAAGCTATCAGAACCGAACCAAACCAAAAACTGTGGTTTAAAACCGAGATGCGTATAATAGTGACACCGACTCTATAGCGGTTTGCCCAAGCGTTGCAATTATTTAGCATTTACTACACATTCAAAGAGGTACTCTAAAATACTGGTACTGTACAGTAAAAGCTAAGCACACTTCAAGCACAGCTGTCACTAATATTGCGCCATAACAGTGGTAGAATAGGGGACATTAAACATTTAAATGATGAATAATTAAAAATTAAATGTTATAATGCTTTATTATTGTTGTTACTAACTTTACCACTGATTTATTTAATTATTTTTATCTTTATTTACAAGTGAAAATGTGTCAATTCCACCTTTGAGCAAATAGACTTTTTGGTTGAATACCTACTGTAAGCTACTTTTTCCTCAGTTGAGTATTAAAGATGGCTTTTAGCTGAATTAATGGTCCTTGGTGATTCATAAAATACAAGTCACTGGTTTCTGTCACTTTCATAGTCATAAAAGCAAAATAAAAGCATAAAAGTAGGAAATTTGTTAGACACATGTAACGCACCAATACCTACAAAAAAGTCCCCCAGTATATAGTCTGAAACCCAATAGGAAGTCTGTCATTTAGAATTTTCTCAGCAAGTTTTGAGCTGTTTTTGCCATTTTCAGCCGTTGTATTTAAAGAGCTCCTCCTAGAGATTTAAACAGATCAACACCAAATCTAAAGGAAGTTTCTGTTAATCAGCCATACAATGTTTGATCTGCCCGAAACTTCTCAGCTCCACCTGCTGGCAACAGGAAATGTCATGTTTTACGCTGTAAGAAACTGCTCCTAGAGATTTAAAGACATCAACGTTATATTTGGTCAGTCTACTGTAAAGGCCTTTGCCATATTAAATTGCAGTAGCTTGAGTTTTAGTTAAGTGCCATGTTTAGTTTAGTGTCCGTGGCAGGCTAACAAAGTTCGATGTTTTGCCATGGGAATAGGTGTTGTAGCTCAGCCATACAATGTCCGATCCGCCCCAAATAATAAGAATCCTGGCCTGAACACATCTAAAAGCCAATATTCTGTTATAATCATAGTGCCACCTGCTGGCAACAGGAAATGACTTGTTTTACACTAACTTAAACATGCAGTGTCCAATCTGCACCAAACTTCACGTTCGGTAAGAGTCCTGGCCTGAAGACATGTAAAGACCAATATTCAGTTATACCCATAGCGCCACCTGTTGGCAACAGGATACGTCATGCTTTGCACTAACTCAAACATACCATGTTCATCTGCTCCAAACTTCATATGTTTGATAAAAGTGCTGGCCTGAAGACATTACATGCCAATATCCAGTTATAGTCAAAGCGCCACCAGTTGGCAGCAAGAAGTTTGGCACATATAAATGACTTTGACATATTCCTTCTATATTTACCACTTTAAAGCATATTGCCCATCTTTCGCTGTTTTCCTAAAGCCACTGGTTGCTGGTGAGCCCGGGTGCACGGGCCATTTCATTTTCTTTACTTCAGATTTGTTTTTTTTTGTTTGTTTGTTTGTTTGTTTTTTTGATCAGGAAAGGTACTCGTATTGTGCTCTGGACTGAAGAACAGGAACAGGAACTCCAGATGCTCTTTGAGGAGTTTAAAGACTCTGATGGTTAGTGTAATTATTTGTGATTATTACCAAAATATCTTCATTATCACTATTTTGTTTTGAGAACTTTAAAGCGAAATTCATGAAATCAGTGTAATTGCGCTCTGGTTGTGTGAAATTGTTTGCTCAGTAAATAAATAAATCAAACAGAATATAATCATCACATCGACCTAACTCTGTCTGTTGACTCCTATTGCTATGCCTGCTAAGTCCTTTATTTCTGCTTTCTCTGTTTCTTTCATAGATGTGCTTGGAAATATTATAAAGCGGATCACAGCCAAGCGTTCAAGGGCAAGAATAGTTGACAAGATCCTCAGCATGGGTCTAGTTTCAGATCGCAGAGATCTTAACAAGAAGAGAAAGCGCAGTGCTCCTGGGAGAAGTACTGGAATGGTGCGTCCATCAACATATAAGTTCTATGGTGTAACATAAACCTGTGATAGGGCAGTCAGTGTAGAGGTGAATACCAAAAAGAAATTTCAAGGTCACATTTCATCCTAAAATTAAAAGACTTACCAGCTAGTTGAATAAATGGGAAATTGAATCATTGACTCACTAGATTTGTTTAAAAATGCACATTCATTCATAAACGAAACACTGCTGTGTTTGAATGGAGATGAGCAGCGGTTCAGTTGTGAGTTGTTTCAAACTATTTTTGACAATGAAATAGAGCAAAATCAGGCAATAGTGTTGTAGTCAGACAATGTAAGTCACTTAATATTAACTTATTGTTTATTTAACCATTGTAATAAATCAATATCTCATTTACAAATTCCCTTAAAAATCATTAAAAGCTGTCACTCATCTTAGTTCATCGCAATTTCACAAGGTTCCATTATAATCAGCAAAGCTCTCTACACTTCACAATGAATCTTTTACTGACACTCTCTCTACACTTTGTTTATGAAAGGATTCATGAGATATGTCTGTGATACATTACTCAACGTTGCAAAAACGCGTAGAAACCTTTGAAGCTCCCCTGAGCACATAGACAGACATGATGATCGGGTCAGTCGCACTGGTGCTCCTAAATATTTTTTCACACGCAAATGCGACTAAATTGGTTACACTGTAGAGCCCTGGGAGTTCTTACAGTAGCTGCTGTTCTGTCGACAATTATACAATTTTATTTGTGAATATTTCAGACAGAGGAAGAGTTCTTTGATCTGACTGGAGAGTCACAGGAGAAGGAACTGGACATAGATGAAGAAGAAGAGGATAAATCTGATCAAGATGAAGATGAACAAGACTATGAAGAGCATGCTGGCAACTCAGCCAAAGAACGACAAAAGAGCATGAGTAGAGACACTGCTTTGGAGAAAATTCATAGTCTGAGAAACATGGTCCAAACTTTACAGCAACAAGGTAAGTACCATCAGGCATGATTCTGAGATTCTCTCTAAGTGAAGGCTGAGATAATTACTAGAATTTTTTTTTGTTAACAGGTCTGTCAGGGCCTGTCCTATGGCTACAGAATTCGCTTAACAGAACTGCTGATGATCGTGAGGAGGATGGTGAGTACATAAAACATTAGTGATTAAAGCCTTTGTTACTTCTGCTTGCAGTTAGTGATAGTTGATAGTATTCACAGATCTCTACAGATATATTAGTGGTTTGAGAGTGTACAGCAGGATTACTCAAAGCATTTTGTATGTATAAATGCAGAGATGTCCATTTTTAGAAGTTTTTATTGTAATTCTCTGAATCACTAAAGTTGGAGAGAATAATAACCTTTTTTTTTTAGTATTTTAATATGTTCTTTGAGGTTCAGACATTTTTTGTTTTTTTAAATGCATTTAACTGTGCATGGTTTACAAAACAATGACCCGAAATTTGTTTTGTCCCATGTCCTGCAGGGTAGGCAGTGTCTTACATTTCAGTTGTCTGTATTTTTTTCCTTCACAGACTTAATTTTTTTGTTGTTTTGCGTATAAAACAGGTGTTATAGACATAGCTAAATCATTATCATTTAGGTATAAGATTGTGTTTTTAAATCAAGATCTTTAAACAATTAATGGTGCAGTTCTATCTCTTTGTGCATATTGCACTTTTGTTTTAGTGCATTTACAATTCAAAATTGCATTGTTAAACAGTATGATGTTTTTGAACATGGAAAGCCATAGAAAATCTAACTGCAAGCAGCGATGGCAGGCACAAGAAGCGATTCCACCATAAACTGGTGTCTTTAGAAAAATGCACAGTCTGCAATATGCATTTAAGTGGGTAAATATAATACGATTATGTCAGTTTCATTTGTATGTGCCCCTCTTTCTACTGCCAGCTGCCTGTGTTATGACCATGAACCACTATTAACATCCATGTTTACCTACCTTGACCAAACATACAACGTTAATTTGATCTAAATCATCACATGAAGATGTGTGAGACTTCCTGTTTATATTTTTTAATCCCTTGCTACAGCAACACTGCATCTGCCTTCAGCATCTTCAATGTCTGCATAATTTTGACCATGTCTTGTTAAAAACGTAATCCCCTTGAAACATTCAGATCTTGCCATTTTCAAAAAATACACATTAAATCAAACCTGTTAGTTCCTGTTGGGTTGCGGTAATGACTATAATTTTGAAAGTTGTGCAGCTTGATAAACAATATATGTACATATTCAATATATGTATTGGTGACTTAGGAAAAACGAATGCAACCAGATTAGTCAAAAAGTGTGTGATTTAAATTTCATATTTGAAATCACTTAAATCTGACATTGACTGTCTCATAAAAGTAGTTTCTGAAATAGCTATTTTAAAAACCCTGTAATTTTTGTTTTTTTTGTTTTGTTTTTTTTAGGCTAGACCTTTTAATGCGGCATGTGCAGTTCTAAGCATGCATTTCAGAACACGTTTCCTCCATATTGTGCACTGTGCCTTCTCTCACTTAATGTATAGTTGTATGCTCTATATTGTGTGCCAAAAATGTCATGAACAGCACTGAACAAACTATTTGCAAAATAAAAACAAGCACAATAATCTAAGTCAGTTATATTTACATAATGTCAAATCCATTGTAAATTAATGTAATAGAGCCTGTTTACCTAAAGTTTCCAATGAAAGTGGTGAGGCTGATCACACAGAACAAAGCTCAATATAAAGCTCATAAATGAATCTCGAATGTAATTTTCAAATAGCATGGTATAATATCAGCTGTTTATCACAACAGTTGTTGATGACTACTATTCATTTATAGCACACATAAAAAAAAAAAGACCTCAGTGTACACCAGAGTGTGGGAGCGGAGCGCAGAGTAGAGCGGTGTGATTTTTTTTTTTTTTTTTTTTTTTTTTTTTTTTATAAATGAAGTGAGGAGTGTCAATTTTAAAAAGTCGGAGCATTGTGGTTTTTATTCGCTCCAAAGGCGTCGATCTCCAAGAGCAGGGTTGGGCACCCCTGTCTTATGCTATTTTAGTTGCTATGATTTGGAATATCCACGGCAGCAACGTATTACTAGTATCTAATTTTTAAGAATTTTGCTAAATTTAAAAAAAAAAGCAGTAACCAGTAATATTCTCCATTGCTGCAGGCAGTCGTTGTACAAGTAGGATGGTTTGTCGGTATTTGTCCTGCCCCTCCTCTGTTTATGGCTGTTTTTTTGTTTGTTTGTTTTTTTGGCTCAATATTGCTTGCTTTCTGACTTCAGTTTTTGCTGATAACCTTGCTATTAGATGGACCCATCTGAGGAATGAACTCCCTAAATCAGTGCTTATGAAGCCTGTCTGGGAGACCCCCACCACTGCACATTTTGTATTTCTCCCTCATCTAACAAACCTGATTCATGCAAGATTTGTATTTGGTGTGTCCAGTGAGAGAGACATGCAATATGTGCAGTGGTTGGGGATCTCTAGGACAGGGTTGAGACGACTACCTTAACCATTAGCAAATGAAACAAAAATAACACAACAGCCCCCTACATTTTTTTCACCGCATAATGTTGTTTGATACAGCATGATCTGTTTCTCTTCAAAGCATGTCCAGAATGACTGTATCTGTAGAAAAGCCCTAGGAACCACCCAAAACACCCTAGCCTTATTTTGGCAGGTTATGCACCATTGGCAGGTTGACGCCACTCAACGTTTCTTAAGAAGATGCAAAAATAGTTCAGTTTAAAAATATGCCCTCTCTTTCTCCAGGTGTTTCTCATCCTGTGGCACTGGTTCCTCTGACAGAGGAGAATGAGGATGCTATGGAAAACAGGACTTTCCAAAAACTTCTACGCTCAGTTGGAATCCGTGCACCCACAGATGGACAGGTTGGTCTGGGCTTCTTTGTTCTCATTTTCAGCCTCACACCTAACGTCTGTCACAAGTATAGTCTATTTTTTTTAGAAGCTTCCATATTGCTATAACAGTGATTATTTGAAGACACTATGCACTATTCTGTCATCTCATTAAATGTGTCATGCACCAGGAGTCTTTCTGGAGAATTTCTTCCAGTCTGAGCGTGCATCAGCTGAGGACATTAGCAGCATCTCTTGACCTGGTGGAGGAAAGTGCAGCTAAGGGGGACTCTGAGGAAAAAGAGGAAAGCAGTCTGTCTGTTGAGAGGAAGGATGATGATAATCAAGAGATGAGAGCTCAAGCACTGAGAGCTTTGCTGTTGTCACGCCAGAGGAAATGTGCCTCTTCTAAATCCAAGGGTAAGCATGCAACATTTTTGTTGATGCCGGTGTTGATATTGTTTTAGGCCAAGCACTTCTAAATGCAATTATCTATTAGTTGGTCCTTTGTCGTCTTTCACTCTGTGGCAGCCCATAGAAGTTCTATGCTAACACACAGTCTGAGCATGTACAATTGCAAATACTTATAAGCCCTCTAGCACCAGAAATTTTATTTTTTTCCTTTCAAATTTCTGAGTTCATGCCAAGTTAAATGCACTGATATGTTTTCGATTTCAATTTCACTACTGTTTTTTAATTTTCCAAAATCATCATCGGAATGCTACTTTTAATCAAATGGTTTGTGCTTGGCCTCATAATTGCTGCTTGTAGCTATATGGAAAATGCATTTCACCATGTGAACTATTTTAAGTACTTATTTATTTTGTAATTACAAATTAAGTGATTTAAATTGTATACTCTGTATTTGTAAGACTCTACATCATGTGAGGGGAGTTCTGATACTGTGGAACAAAGGTCAGTGCCTTGCCTTGTTATTGATGTACTTCTTGAATGACTGAAGTTTGTGAAGGTCCACACTAAACATGACTTTCTTCACATTTGTACTGAATGTGATTTTGATTATTTGTGTTCCAGTGATCGTATAGAGGAGAAAATCTCAAAGAAGAGAAGAAGAGTGTTAGATGAAGACGATGATGATGATCAGAGAGGTAATTAACAGCATCTCAAAAGCTTTTGCAGAATTTCTGTCAAACAACTTCAGACATTTCTGGTCCATTGCAATGAGTCATTGTTTTGGTTTGTTTTACAACAAACAATGCGTTTCCGTGATGGTCATGGTGTGCCAGGCATAGATGTTACTAGTTGGTGTTATCTTTACAATCATCCTTTTTCCTTAAAGGGGTCATGAACTGCCTTTTTTATTATTTTGTACTGTTCTCTGAGGTCCACTTTCAGTGTTATTAAGATTGCATCAAAAACATCATAATTGAAAAGTAATAGGCTATTTTCTGTCCTTGTTTTGAACCCCCTCATCGGAACACTCTGTTTAAATAGATGTGGTAGATTGTAGACTCATTCCTCAACCTGGCAGACTGCTTTCAATATAAGCTGTTTTTAGGCTAATAAGAAAGTTTTAAGTTCTAAAACTTACTGAATGTTTTTAGTAAATTCTTAGTAAATTACCTCTTATATGTCAAAAGATGAAGGGAATTTTGTTTTTTCAGGTCATGACCCCTTTGAAGCTGTTTGAAATTAGGCAGGTGCAGAGTAGCCTTTATACTAGCAAGCCTCTATTGGCTGTTCACTTAGTATCCAACAGTGGTTAAAAAAAGATGCAGTGACTAGATTAGACTTACATGTTTTAATATTAATACTTTTAAGCAAATTGTAAGATGAGTCATTTAAGGTCTTTGTGAAATTTTGAAATGTGTATCAAAGAAATCAAAATATCTAGAAATGCAGCGCAAAGTGCAATTCCGCAATTTATCTAGGCGATTAATTTCTCTATTTCTCTCTCCCGTAGATGTTTCAGATGTGGATCCTTTATCCAGTAATAACTTTGAAAGAAGCATCAATTCAGACCATGAGAGTCCTGCTGCCCCAGCTAAGCGCAGATGTAAGAGAGTGTTAAGTGATGAAGATGAAGATAACTAGAAATATGAATACATCACAATACAATTATAACCCCACCCCTTTTTCATTTTAACTGAATTATTGAACTGAATTAAGTTCCTGAAGTAGTTACCCAGGAAAATAATTGTTGGCCATAGTTGTGGTATTTTACTATATTGGGAAATGTTTGTTAATGTAATTTCAAAAGTCTTTTTTCACATGCTTTTTGGTTTAGGAACTTGATACAACAGCATCTTCCCCTCAGTGTCAGTAAAACAAAAATTGCTGTCTTGTCTCATATTCTATAGGCTTTGGCTCAGTGTTCACAGCTGACTAATTCTTATACCGAAAAACATTTTGCTCTTATGAGGTAACTGACTGTGCTCTTTGTATGTTAATAAAATTTACTGTATGAAACTATCAGCTTTGTAATATTTGGCAAATATGTATATATAAATATGTATATTTGGCAGTCATAATTTTATTCCAGTTGCAGCTGCTGTCTGGTCAGTTAAATGGGATTAGATATGATGTCTATAAATTGATTTCACAACCACTCCAACTGAAAGAAATTAGGTAATTTAATTTCAGCTTCTTTTGTTTTCAGTGAGCTTGGCCTTTGGCCCCTTTTTTAAGCAACATAATTAGACTACTGTAGCAAGCGTTCAGTTTAACTAGATAAGTAATTCTGTTACTCCATAACTACATAACGTAACTCTTTTAGCTAAATGTATATGCTTGTCTCAAGTTCAAAAGCAAATTATTTACATTTATGGTTATGACAATATTAGCCATGCTAATAGTATCCTAGCATAAAGGAAATGGAACCATCCCTAGGCCATCATTGGCACTTTGGTTGCCACTTAAGGTTGACACCCAGTATGAGTGCCCAATAAGGTTGGGTTGTTTTAAATGCCAAACAGCCCCAAGCTTGACATGCAAGAAATCAAAAACTAATCTCCCAAAGAGGGTTCTCATCACTCTTCTGTGCTGAATTGGTGGTGGTGGTGGTGGGGGTTGTTTAGTTTACGTATCCTTTCACATTTAGTCACGTTAGTCAGCGTGTGAAGCATCCGAAGCGTAATGCCTTTTTTTAAATAATAATAAAAAAAATTGTTATTTCAGGGTGAGAATTATTAGGTCATAGAAAGTAACCTGCTCATAATACTTGTAATTTTTAACAGCACTGATTTTCAATAGCCATTTTGGCCACCGCTGAAATCGGCCATACCAGGGGTCTCCAAACTCAGTCCTGGTGGGCTGGTGTCCTGCAGAGTTTGGCTCCAACCTTAGTTAAACACACCTGTACCAGCTAATCACGGTCTTACTAGGAATGCCAGAAGCTTCCAGGCAGGAGTGTTGAGGCAAGTTGGAGCTAAACTCTGCAGGACACGGGCCGTCCAGGACTGAGTTTGGAGAGCCCTGGGCCATACTATCAGGGCTGGCCCTAAGATTTTCTAAATTCCCCATCTCCAGTTTCATTCAACCACCCCGCATCCCCCAACATACACATTCTACAAAAGCACCTTAATTTAAATTATTTCCTAATTTTCTTTCTCAGTATTGTTATCTTTCAGGATTTAAATACTTAAATATATAACGTTATAAAGATAGTTTTTCTCTGCCTTTAACAGGACTGCTCAACACTGTGTGCCACTGACATCTATTGGGCACTATTGGTCTATTGGTATTGCCATGCATATGCTGCATTCTGCCCTACTTAACTCTGAGGATTCCCTTCAATTCCTTCACAAGAAAATGCATAGAAAATACTTGAGGGAAAATGTACTCTAATTACTCAAAGGTTAAATATTTGCCCTTTTTAACAGTTTCAGCATTTCAACCAAGATTACTTGCCACTTGAATTTAATTTTTGTTACTTTGTTTTCACAAAATCTTTGAGATGTTCTGTTGGCGTCCTTTCTCTCAAGGAACATCTTATACATGCAGTTTGTGAACTCTCAGACTCCATTGTGTCTGCAGTTTGAATCAACTCAGAAATTGTTGGTGTACTTTTTGCAATCCTGAGGTTGAGCCAGATTAGAATAGAACTTCAGAACCACTTTTTGCTGTCGACTGAATAGTGGATCATCATGGTGATGCACTACTTGGGCATTTCCTAGCACTACTTTTTCTATAAATCACAAATGATCTTGAAATTGTGTGTAGTTGAATGGTTTTAGATCTCAACCTTGTCATTAACACAAAATAGAGAAGTGGTTCCCAATCCTGGTCCTGATGTACCCCCAATACTGCACTGCCTAATCAAACACACCGGATTCAACTCATAAAGACTCCCAAGATCTCAAATGTGTGTGTCAGATAAGAGACATCAAAAACGTGCAGTGTTGGGGGTACTCTAGGACCAGGATCGGGAACCACTACTCTATTATATGTCAGCGACATTAATTAGGTGGCGTTTACAAGGCAGAGGTCTGAAACCAGTTAGTTGCATGCAAAGTAGTGTTTGGAGTCCTCCAGGACCAGCATTAGGAACCACTATAATAGAGCACCAGTTAACATCCAAAGCACTAAGCACTTTTCTACCTCAAAGCCCATTTTTCTAAGTAGGACCATGTGGATTTTACTATACGCATGTATTATAAATATACACCCCAGGTGTACACAGTGTTTCCCACTTTAGAATATCAGGATTTTGCATGTTGATTGTGCTGCTGTTGTTTACCCTGTTGTTTTTCTTCAGTTTTGTTGGTGAGGTCAAGGTGTATTATGCTTAGTGTCCACCGCAGTTTCCTCCCCTTCATCATTTCTTCCATTATGCTGTAACTAAACTATGCTCTGTGCAACTTGGTCACAATTGTGTCACCTGAACTTTAATTAGTTCCTTAAAAGTCTGTACTGCCCACTTAGCTAGTCCATTTGATGATGCAAAGGTGACATGTTATTCCATTTCTGGACATGAAATCTGTATTCACCTTACAAAATACTGAGCATTGTAAGATATGATGATGTCTGGAATGGCATGCATACTAAAAAAATACTTTTGCAAGCACTCAAGAGTAGCAGCTGTTTTTTTTGCAGAATTGCAGGAAATGTATCCATCTACTCAGAATGGACGTCCACTAAAATTAAGAACATTTTCCCCAAAAATGGAAAAACATCCATATAAACTCTCCTCCAAGGCTTTTGTGGGCACTGCCACGAATGAAGTGGTACAAAAGCAGGGGCTTTTCTCTGTTCTGGACATACTTCAGTCTTTCACGTTGGCCTCAATGTCATCATCAAGTTTGGGCCACCATAGGTAACTCATAGCCAGGCCTTTTGTCCTCAACATATCTGGGTGAGACTTATGCAACTGTTCTACCAACACAGAATGTCCCTGTTCTGTGTCCCCCCATAGCACACACCCATCTTGAACGCTAAGCTCTTGCTGTTTCTGTTTACAAGGTGCAAAGTCAGTTGTATTAATGTGATCAGCCCACGCTTTCATCACATACTCACAAACTCTTGAGTAGCTTGACTGACATCTCTGTGCCATGTCTAGATACACTCTTTCTTTGATGCTTCCTTAAAAATCTCTGGAATGGGGAAATGCCTGAGGGCATCCGCATTTTCACTATCCTTGGCCGCTCTATAATCTGGCCCCTTTTTATCCAGCTATGAATAGCAACTGAAAGTGTTCAGGATACAAACCCAATGTATCTTTCAGTTCCATCTAGCATGTGATGTGCCAGCATAGCTGTGACGCCATGAGGTGGGGTGCCACAGGAAAATATTAATCCTTTTTTACCCATCATAGGGTACTAACATCCAATTTCACTGAAGTAATAGTTTGGATTGTTGAAAAACTTTCTCTTCTTCCACCAAATAAATAAATAAATAAAAAACTAACAATAATACTTATAAATATAGCTGCAAGCAGCAATTACTGGGGTTCAAGCAAATAAGGCCTTTGAGGTGCTATAGCTTTAGGATGTAGTCCAAACCAAAATATATGACTAACATTTTCTTTTATTTTTTTTGTTTTGCTTTCTTTTCTTTTAGGTTTTATAGACTTTGGTGTACAGTAGATCATAATCATCTTATTAAGTGGTCCTGTTATCACTGTCCAAATGCAAATGTTCAACATTTTTGATAATTGTTTATCTAAAGTGTCCAGAGAATTTTACTGCAGTAGTTTTATTGATTTTGAGTCAAAAATCTTGGACTAGTTCACAAAAGTAGGTTTTTTAAATAATAGCAAATATTAAAAGAACACTTGAGATATATCATATTTCATATATCATATCATTTTTTTTTTTTAAAGCCTTTTTAACTGTTATAGCGCCACCTATGGTCTGATGTCCATGAAATTTGAGTTTTTTTGAGTTTTTGTTTAGGTTTTATAGGCTTTTGGGTGTATGTGGCCACGCCCATTTTGTAAATGACCCTGTTATAGCTAACCAAAGAAGAAAATTCAACTTTTTTTTTGATAATTATTGATCTAGAGAGTCTGGAGAACTGCGCTGCAGTGGTTTGATCGAGATTGAGCGAAAAACCTAGGACTAGTTCGCAAAACTAGATTTTTAACATAATTGTGAATATTTAATGAACGATTTGATTGACAGCAATGGTTGTTGAGGCAAAGTTGCTTATTATGAGGAGATCTATCAAATGATATGCATATTGTGTGGATGTGTGAAACGCCACGTGATTACAGAGCCATAAAACTCGTTAGCGCCAACTAGTGGCCGATTTGTTTCAAAGTTCTTACAGACCTTTAGGGCCATGAGTCGAACATGCCCAGTGAGTTTCGTTCCGATCGACTTCCGTTAACCTTGTCTAATAGGTGCTCAAAATTCATTGGCCAATGGCGGCCATGTTTTTTGAGATACGCCAGTGTCCTCATAGACCCTTATGGCACATTGGATAGAGACACTGCATGCAAATTTTCAGGTCAATCAGACCAACAGTTCCGTAGTTATAGTCATTTTTATGTTTTTTCAGGCTTATAGCGCCACTAAGTGGCAGAGCTGTGTATTTTTTTTTTATTTCACCAAAGATTAAGCTGATACACATGTACTGATGTACATGTATAATACACATTTTATAAGCGAGGACAGTACAGTAGTTTAAGTGATTTCTGTGCATTTTTTTCTGTGCTCTCTGATATTGACTGTTTGCGTGCCCTTGAGTTCACACACTGAACCCTCCCCACTTACAGTGCATCCGGATTGTATTCACAGCGCTTCACTTTTTCCACATTTTATGTAACAGCCTTTTTCCAAAATTGATTAAATTTATTATTTTCCTCCATATTCTACAAACAATACCCCATAATGACAATGTGAAAGACGTTTGTTTGAAATCTTTGTAAATTTATTAAAAATAAAAAAAACTAAAAAAATCACATGTACATAAGTATTCACAGCCTTTGCCATGACACTTAAAATTGAGCTCGGGCGCATCCTCAACTGATTATCTTTTAGATGTTTCTACAACTTGTTTGGAGTCCACCTGTGGTAAATTCAGTTGATTGGACGATTTGGAAAGGCACATACCTATCTGTATAAGGTCCCACAGTTAACAGTGCATGCCTCAGAAAAAACAAAGCATGAAGCCCAAGAAATTATCTGTAGATCTCCGAGACAGGATTGTATCAAGTCACAGATCTGGGGAAGGGTACAGAAAAAAATTCTGCAGCATTGAAGGTCCCAATGAGCACAGTGGCCTCCATCAATGTAAATGGACGAAGTTTAAAACCACCAGGACTCATCCTAGAGCTCACCTCCTGGGCAAACTGAGCAATTGACTGAGAAGTGCCTTGTCTAGTGTGGTGACCAAGAAACTGATGGTCACTCTAGTTAAGCTCCATGATCATATGTGGAGATAGGAGAAACCTACAGAAGGACAAACATCACTGCAACACTCCACCGATCTGGTCTTTATGGCGGTGTGGCCAAACTCAATCTTCTCATCAGTGAAGACACATGAAAACAAACTCAAAATTTGCACAAAAGCACCTAAAGGACCCTCAGACTCTGAGAAACAAGATTCTCTGGTGTGATGAACCTCAATTCTGAGCATCATTTTTGAGGGAAACCAGCTCTGCTCATCACCTGCACAATACCATCCCAAAAGTAAAGTGCGCTGGTAGCAGCGTCATGCTGTGGGGCTGTTTTTCAGCAGCAGGGACTAAGGGACTCATCAGAGTAGAAGAAAAGCTCAGTGCACCAAAATATTGAGATAGCCTTAATGAAAACCCAGTCCCGAGCATTTAGAACCTCAGATTGGGCAGAAGGTTCACCTTCCAAGAGCCAGGACTAAGGACTAAGAGCCATCTCCTAAAGTCCTCGATTATTTCCACTGTTTTGAGTGTGTTGAGCTCCAGGTTGTTAAGACTGCATGAGACAGCCAGCTACTTAACCTCACTTCTATAAGCAGACTCGTCTCACAGTCATCGTTGAGGCTGATGACTGTAGTGTCATCTGCAAACTTCAGGAGCCTGACAGAGGGGTCAGTAGAAGTGCAGTCACTGGTGTACAGGGAGAAGAGCAGTGGGGAGAGAACTCAACCCTGGGGGGTGCAGGTGCTGATGGTGCAGCTGTTGGGTGTAGATTTACCCGTTCTCACTAGCTGTTGCCTGTCTGTCAGAAAGCTGGTGAGCCATTGACAGATAGAGCTAGGAACAGAGAGCTGGGTTAGTTCTGGTTAGGTCTGGAGGAGTGTTGGGATGATGGTGTTGAAGGCTGAGCAGAAGTCCACAAAGGGGATCCTCGCATAAGTCCTTGGTCTCTCCAGATGTGAGATGAAGTGCAGTCCCATGTTGACTGCTTCGTCTACAGACCTGTTTGCTCGGTAGACAAACTGCAGGGGGTACAGCAAGGGACCAGTGATGCCCTATAGATAAGCCACGACTAGTTTTTCAAACAACTTCACGACCACAGACATTAAAGCAGCAGGTCTGTAGTCATTAAGTCCAGTAATTTTGGGTTTCTTTTGGATAGGGATGATGGTGGAGCGTTTGAAGCAGGCAGGGACTTAAAGATCCTTCAAAAGATGTGGGCCAACTGGTCAGCACAGGATTTCAGACAGGCTGGTGTGACACTGTCTGGGCATATCTGAAAATAAGTCCACATTGTTATCTGTAAGTACACATTTGATCTTTCATTCAAAAATTAAAAAAAAAAAAAAAAAAAAATCTAACCTTTAATTGAAGTATAAGGGAAAAAAAAGGGAAAGTGGAGGAAATCACATTATGAAATAAATATTTTTCTCTAATACACAATGGCCACTATTACTGGTACCCCTTGAAATTCCTATGATTAAAATATCTCTGAAGTATATTTCCATTCGTATTTGCAATTTTTATTACACCAGGGTGACTAGGAACATGAATAATAAATATGAGGAACATAAAGGCCAACTTCCCTTAATCATTGATCACAATGAATAAAATATATTTCTGATGTGCAGCAAAAAAAAAAATAAATAAATAAAATAGTTGAACTTCACAAAATAGAAATTGGCTATAAGAAAACGGCTAAAGTGCATTAAGCATTGAAGAGCATTGAAAAATCCCATTTCTACTATCAGGCCAATAATTAAGAGGTTACAATCAACTAAAGATGTTAGAAATCTGCCTGGAAGTATGTCTATATCGTCAATATATCGTTCAAATAGCACTGGTTTCTATGGTAAAATAAAACTTAAAAAAACTTTTTTTAACAGCAAACACTCAAGATGGGTTTGCTGCACACATGAGTAAAAAAGTATCCCATGTGTACAATGAAATATACTGCTGTATCTTTAATGTAGTGGGCCTATTTTTCTGCCAGAGATTCTGGATATTTTGCTCAGCTGATTTGTTCAGTTCCCTGCATGTACTGAACTGTCTGAAGCGATTTCTCATTAGTTCCAGGCAATTTAAAAACACAGAGAACATAAAGAGCTATAGTCAGTTGAAGCCAAATCTTCAAATACTACTATTGACCAAAAATGAGGATCTTTATTAGTTGAACACCATGTGAATGTTTCCACTAATATACGTTCGATTTCGTTTAAGTGATATTGTGGTGGCAGTAAGCTAGATTGATTGTCACATGAAAGTGAAAGTAAAGTGAAATTAATGAAAAGTGTTGATCGCGGCATTTCATTTATAGTCATTCACATTGCATCAAATCCTTTTTTGAGTGAGGTCTGCGGCGTTGAGCATTATAACCAATCACACGTTTTTGTTGAGCTTATGAATACAATATCCGATCAGAGGCATTTTGATTCGTCACCGTGGATAGTCGTTCAGTGTGCACACTCATTGACTGAATTCTGATGAATATGCATTGGCAAATTCTCTCATCAGCATAAACAACAAATTGCCATTGCATGACATTGCAGCCTCATCCTTTAAAGGTGACCTGTTTTGCCCCTTTTTACTAGATGTAAATAAGTCTTTGATGTCCCCAGAGTGTGTATGTGAAGTTTTAGCTCAAAATACCCTACAGATAATTTTTTATAGCTTATTAAAATTGCCACTTTTAGGGTATGAGCCAAAACGAGCTGCATACTTGAAGTCCACTAGAGGTATGTGATGTGTCCAAAATTTTATCCAGATAATTGGTCTTTTAGTGTGCGCTCAAAGTATGTATCTTTTTATCAACAGGCACTTCAAGAGCTGATTGGTGATATTAGCAAAGTTTTTGTTCACTGATCAAATTTTGAATGTTTCTGATATCAGAGATGAGGGGCAGTCGTGACCTAATGGTTAGAGTATCAGACTTGTAATCTGAAGGTTTTGGGTCTGAATTGTAGGTGGGGGAGTGCATGTACAGTGTTCTTTTCCACCTTCATTACCACAACTGAGGTGCCCTTAAGCAAGGCACCGAACTCCCAGTTGTACTCCCAAATGGCTGCCATACTTGACAACACGTCACAACAATGGCAGAACACTCGCAGCTTCTTTTTCTTCCTAAATGAAGATCCTTCCTGGGCAAACAATGCAAATGCAGGAAAGAGGTGTTGCAAAGAGATATATCCAAGAGTACAACGGGCTGTTCATAAAAAAAAAAAAGAACAAAACAGTTCATTATGCAGATTGTCAGAGAGTAAGGAAATCTCTTTCCAGTTTTCCAGCTGAAGTACACGTCGGATTGTCATCACGATCTAGATCAGATTGCAATTTTTCAAAGATCCGTTCTCATCAACAGCGTTGTAATAAAAAAATTTTTAAGATTTTTCTTTTTGGTATTTTATGCCTTTATTTCAAAAGGACAGAAAGTGAAGTGGGGGAGTGAGAGAGGGGGGTGGGATCGGGAAAGGTCCTTGAGCTGGGACTCAAACTCGGGACAACTAAAGCGTAACTGAAGCGTAACAGCGCTACATGTCAGTGTGCTGCCCACAAGGCTATTGGTGCCAATGTAATTTCACATTTTAAGGTTAACGACACTGTTCTGTGTTCTCATTTTTAATCTAGTTCACAGTTTACTAGTGGTTTTGTCTAATTATTAATTACATGTTGTTATGGTCATTTAAGAAAGAATTTCACCTTTGTTGAGCACACCCTAAACATAGTCCAATCTGAGCGAAATTTGGTTTATTTCCATTTCTCAAAAAGGAGAGTTGATTGAGAGGGTGAGAGCAAAAGATTTCAAAAGTCCATAAATAAGTGCCACCCTATTTATATATAATAGTAATTACTTTTTTATTCAGAATAGCAAATTAAGAAGTACTTTTCCATCACTGACCTTTTCCCATGTTGTAACCACTATACAGGTAATGTTATCATCTATCCTTGTCGGCAAATACACAGTTCTCAGCAAAAATAATTGGTAACACTTTCTATGAAGCCCATATTTATAATGCATTACAAGGGTATTCTTAAGGCATTAAAATGAATGCATAATGCATTATAAAAAAAAAAAATGTTATGTCATCGTATGAATATTCATAAGAACAGTTTTAAAGTATTTTAATATTTATTTATTAGTGGTTATAGCTTTTAAGAGTATGATGATTTATAACACAGTGAACACATTGCAATGGACACTTAAATTACAATGGATTATATTTCTTATAGTTATTATGTATGTATTATAAGTCTCATATCTTGTAATCTTTCTTATGCTATTTCACTTAAAGCAATCAAAGACCACTTATAAGTATAATAATAATAATAAAAATATATTTTTTTCTCAAACAGCCATAGATATCAGATCAGATGAAAAGTGTAATATGACACAAGGCTTTTTACTATAAGTAACTTTGCAAGTATTACTTAAAAGTGTAATATGACACAAGGCTTTTTACTATAAGTAACTTTGCAAGTATTACTTATACATATAGAATCAACATTCTACCTACCCTTAACCTTAACCTAAGCCTACTAATACTCTAATGAGAGTAAGTTGACATGTAATTGCAAAGCTGCTTATAGTCAATAGACTAGGGGGACCATCAAAATAAAATGTAATCTAACATATAACCATTGCATTTTTTTCAGTTGAAATGATTAACTAGCTCACATCAAAATTAATATTAGCCTCACAGGGAACACTCAAATAACACTCCACACCTAACCACTTACAAGATGTAATAAGATACTGTGCAGATCTTAAAGAAACAATGTCAAGATATATAGTTCATTGTAAATGTAAAAGTATGGTGTTCATTGTGGCTGCGTCCGAAAGCTCTAAAATGCTGCCTTCGGAGGCAGCATTCCAAGCCAGGAAGGCATCAAGGCACGTCCGAATTCTAATTCTGCTTCACTTCCTGTCTCCGGAGGTACCTTCTTTTGATGGAATTTTGAAGGCAGCATAGATGTATCCTTTGCTGCCTTCGATTTCCCACAATCCTGTGCGTGTGCGTCATATAGGCTATATAAATAAAGATATTCTGGTGAAATTAGACTTGTTACTTTATATAATAGATGAGATCTTGACCATGATATTATGAATCATAATAGTGTAAAAAGCATAATAAATAATATTGTTTGTAATAATAGTATTTAATAAAATGTTAAAAGGGTTCAAATGAGTAGTGAATAAGAATAATATTTACAATATACTACCGATAATAACGAAACAGCCACTAATAACAATGACCTGTTCTGCAATATTACTTGCATCAGTGCTTTTATTTATTTAAGCAAAAAGTAGCTGCCATTCTCAGTCGTCTTCTCCGACGCAAAGACCTTCGGTGGGTAATAACATTGAGATCTTTATGTATTATTAAAGCATTTATATATAGCTGTATAAAATCGTTTTTCTACAAATTTTACAACTTAACCGTTAGGTAACCTAGCAACGGCGTCACGTTCTGCTCCCTCTGAAGTCTGTCCGAAACTGTTTCTAGAGTTGCCTTCGCAGCCTTCGAAGTCACTGCCTGATGAGGCAGCGAGGCAGCAAGTCAGCTGACTAGGCTTTCGGATGCAGCCTGTGTGTTATAAATAATCATAATCTTAAAAGTTATAACCACAAATGTGTAAGCATTATAATGTATTATAATTGTTGTTATGGTTATTTATATGATATAACATATACATTTTTATAATGTATTATGCATTCATTATTATAATGCCTTAAGAATACCCTTATAATGTATTATAAATATGGGCTTCATAGAAAGTGTATAATAATAAATTGTCAAAAGTACCATGACTATTCAGTACTACTGGTAAAGAAGCCCTTATGCTGGAAATGGTAAAATATCAAATCCCACCATCTAATATCCAACTAGACATGATTATTTAGTATACTTAGTATACTTTACTTTTCTGCTGCAAAAGTATTACATTAAACTACAATCAAAATTCAAACTCAGTTAAAAAGCAAAGATTCCTTTGAAGGAACATCTCTAAGAATAACAATACATATATTGTTAGTGTAACACTAATATCAACCCAAGAATGCTAAGAATGAAAAAGAAAATTACAAGAAGGTAAAGACATGAGGAGAAAGAGAACAATAATGAAAGAACATCATTGACTGGGCTGTGCGTATACTCCCATCTTGTGACTCTCCATCATTGCAGCTCTGGGTCATATTAACAGATATGACCCAACAAGCGTGATTCTCAGACAGCCATGCTCTAAGAATATAATTCCTCTTTCTTGTCCTCATTTGTAGACAATGAATAGACATTTATTCTCACAGGATCCACATATGATCACGAGATGAGGTACTGCAGAGACAGAATGCACATTTACAAATTCAACATTTTGAAATAATATTTTTGTACAGTTGTGAATTTTATGTAAAACAAACATACAAAAATAATCTAAGAAAGAAATAATCTTATAAAAGACTTAAAATAAATTGGCTGCACAAGCATACTCCTACTTTTTTTCTTTTCTTTTCTTTTTTTTTTTTTAATTCAGGGTTAATTAGCATCACATAATCCTGAGTGCTTTTGAGTAAGAGTTTACACGTGATTAGTTAATTTTTCAAACAGTATCATCCTCCATTATAAACGGGTGCACACACTTATGCCACCAGGTAATGTTTTTCGACCTAAAAAGTTTCTATTTATTTGTTATATGCATTTTGTTGGTATCAATATTACATTAAATGTGGAAAAAGATCTGACATGACTTTACTTGGATTCAGGTTAAATGGGAACTGGTGAAGTGGTACACCTAAGCTTAACCATCTTTATTATTGTGTACTTTTCTATTACAAAAGAAAAAAATAACAATATATGTGTTAAATGTTTCCTATGGACCTTTCTCACATTTCCAGGTTTCTCATAACAGAAGTTGTCATAGTTGGGTAAAATCGGAGAGCATCACAAATATATATTTTTGCATTCCCATTTGCTCAAATATCAAATGAAAAACTCCATAATAGTGTTTTCACGACTCTCAATCAAAGGAAAAAAACTGAGAGAGACTGATATCAGCAGTCAGAAGAGAGAATGATGTCAAATTTACCATCCCTCACATAGACGCTGCATTAGAAACACCCTAGCATTAGTGTTAACTCATTTTTTGTAACCTAATGAAAAGATGATATAATACAAAGTATAGTGTTATAAATTTACATATACTCTTTTAAAAATCAAAAAATGAAAAAATGTAAAGGATTTATGATGATGATGACAACCGTTGAAACGCCCCGTCACAGTCTTGTGAAAAGGGTCTTTCTGTGCGTTCCTTCTTTGTCCGGTCTACATAGTTGTATACATGTGTCTTCTCCCCTCCTTGGATTACCCATTGTGTGAAATTATTAAAGACTGTTTATGCTACTCCTTGTCTCTGTCGTTCTCTTACAGTACGTTACACCTATATTCAGTGAAAGATTATGAATGTCTGAGTTTTTAAGGGTATTCATAATTGTGAAAGAAAACTGGTAAAATGGCTAAAATAAAATCATGTAAAAGTCATAATAACATTAATTAAATCAATAATATTTTAAAAGTATAATCATTTCATTAATCTCCATGCAACAAGATATACAGTCACTGACACAATTTTCATAATTTCAGCTCTGTATGCCACTAGAATAGATTTAAAATGAAACAAGGTGAAATCAAAATTTTATTAGGATTAAATTGAAGTGCAGACTTTAAGCTTTAATTCAAGAGGTTGAACAAAAATACAACATAAAATGCTAAGGCTAAGGAATGACAACCATTTTTATACACAGACCCCCATTTTCAGGGGCTCAAAAGTAATTGGACAAATAAATATAATCATCCTAAAAGTAATCAATCCTTTGCAGGCAAGTCTGGAAAGTTGATAATCCTTCGCAGGTCTTAAGTCTGGAACTCATGGACATCACCAGAGTCTGGATTTTCTCTTTTGTGATGCTTTGCCAGGCCTTTACTGCAGCTGACTTCAGTTGTTGTATGTTTGTGGGTCTTTCTGCCTTTAGTTTTGTCTTCAGCAAGTGAAATGCATGCTCAATCAACTTGAAATTGAGCATGCATTTCACTTGAAATCAGAAGATTGACTTGGCCATTGCAGAAAATTCCACTTTTTTACCTTCAAAAACTCCTGGGTTGCTTTTGCTGTATGTTTTGGGTCATCGTCCATTTGAACTATGAAGTGCCACCCAATCAACTTTGCTCCATTTGACTGAATCTTGGCGGACAGTATATCCCTATACATTTCAGAATTCATCCTGCTGCTTCTGTCTTCTGCCACGTCATCAATAAACACCAGTAACCCAGTACCACTGGAATGCTCATGCCATCACACTGCTCCACCATGTTTCACAGATGATGTTGTATACTTTGGATCATGGGCAGTTGCAAACCTTCTTCATACCTTTTTTTTTTTCTTCCCGTCATTCTGGTACAGGTTGATCACCAGAAGTGGTCTTTTAGATGTTTTTGATTAGGTCTAATCTGGCCTTGTTTGCACCTTGTGGTGAACCCTCTGTATTTGTTTTTGCGAAGTCTTCTCTTGATTGTAGACTTTGACAGTGACATGCCTACCTCCTGGAGAGTGTTCTTCACTTGGCTGGATGTTGTGAAACAGTTTTTCTTTACCATTGGAGAGGATCATCCAGTCATCCACCACTGTTGTCCTCTGTGAATGTCCAGGCCTTTTTATGTTGCTGAGCTCACCACTGTGTTCTTTCTTTTCGCCGAATGTACCCAACTGTTGATTTGGCCACTCCTAATGTTCCTGCTATCTCTCTATTGGATTTCTTTTGTTTTTGAATTCTAACAATTGTTTGTTTTTACTTGCATCAGAGCTTTTTTGACCACATGATGTGGGTTCAGAGCAACAGCTTCCAATTACAAATGGCACACTTAGAATCAACTCCAGACCTTTTACCTGCTTAAGTGATGTAGAAAAATGAAGGAATAGCCCACAACTGTCCAATTGCTTACCTTGAAAAAGGAGGGAGGTACATATTAAAGAGCTGTAATTCCTTAACCTTTTCTCCCATTTTGATGAGAATACCTTTTAATTAAAGCTCAAAGAGTGCACTTTAAGCCCATATTCATTATATAACTCTAACTTGAATATGTTTTGGCTAAAATAAAAAACAAAATTGGTTAATATTCTAGGTTTTATATTATATTATATGTAATCAGAAATTTAGCATGATAGTTATGCATTGAAGCAAATTAATTTGTAAAACATTCCTAAACTACAACCCTCCACAGGATTACTTCAGGGTGTGGGAGGAACCTGTTATGCACACATCTATGACATCATACACTGGGGGTTTGGTTTGGGGTACTGATATTGAAGCAAGACACCTCATGAGTCTCAAGAATAAAGCTGGTTCAGTAATTCTGGTGTTCTAGTCATCAATGCATACCCTGATGATGTGGACAGCTCTCATCTTTCTAATTGTTACATTCTCATCAAGAGGACTTTCACGTGAGTATTTCTGTTCTTTATATACTGAAAACCATTAATAGGAATCACTGACTGTATGTCACACTAAATAATCAAGATTTGAAAAACTTTATAGAATCTCTGGGTTAAATCCTCATCTGAAAAATAGTTATTTTAAATACCAATACTTTAAACAATTAAATGTATTAAAAAAAATTAGTTCAATGAATTGCCATAAGGCATTGCACACAAGGCAGTCCAACACTGAAAGAGATGGTGAAATGCAGTTGGACAAGCTTAAAAATTTTATACTGCAGCCCTCCAATGTAGCCTTTTTCTAAAAACCATTAATAGGAAACTTTGGCATAATTAAATTAGTACTAGTACTTGTATGACCAGTATGATTAATGGTTTAAAGAGGCTTAAGGCTAACTATTTAAGACAGAAATTGGTCTTTCTTTGATTTTATTAAGTGTAGTGTTGGTGCATGATGTCAGATGTTAAAGAATGGTGCTGGCAACACCAGGTCATAGCTTTGATTTCCTGGAAATGTATTGGATTTTGGATTAAAATATTTGCCAAATGAATAAAATGTAAATGTAAGTAATGCATCTTAAAACATAATTAATCACATACAATTGCTTCCACAATCAGATACACAAACATTTAGATGTACACATACATAGAATGTCATAAATGAAATGGGATTTTACCTCATTCCAGTAGTGGGGATTACAGTGGTACCCTCAGCTGAAAGTCACATGAAAAGGATTGAATGGGATTGCGGAGGTCGTGTGACTCTATTTGCCAGCCCTCACATTCTCTTGTTTTTTTTTTGTTTTGTTTTGTTTTGTTTTTCCATCTGAACTATCCTATATTTGCTTACTTTAAATACCTTATGAACTTACACTATATATTATACTATATATATAATTTTGAGTCTAAATATCTATTATACAATCCTCTAATCTGTCATTTTATGTAGTCATATACTTATCTAATATGCATCATTTTAGTGTTTGTAGGGTTGCTTATAACATTGAAGTAAGGGAATTAAATCAAGTTAAATATGCACTTTCCAAATCTAATGTTTTCTAATAACTGGGCCTGTTGGGAGACTGAAAAATTATGAAATCAAGAGTTTCCCCATAGATTGGTTGTACTTCTTCTTGTAATTTGAAGAATGAAATGAACTTCATTAATTACTTATTACTGACAACTTATTTTAATGCACTTTCACAAAAGAGACCTTTACTACTTCTTATCTTCATTCTTGTAGAATCCAGAACACGCTTCGCACATTATCGCTCATGGAATTCACAGATGTATCCAGTTTGGAGGGATGGAGATCCCAGATACAGAGACTGTTGGAAAGGTATCTGATATGCGAACATACAAATTTAATTGACATAAAATGTAAAAATAAAAAAGCACAAGGCAATGAACTCCACTGAGTTTATTCAATTTCCATGGAATAAAAAATGAACAACAGGAACTGAGATACTATTTAAATTGCATATGAATAAAGTAGTATATGCTACAAGTGGAACTTATTTTTTGAGATAATTATTTGTTCTCCTAGGTTTTTTGGAAGAAGATATGCTATACCTGCTACCTTTCTTTTAAACTGGAAATCCTTTTTTACCATAGGCGGAGAGGTGACATTTGAAGTCAGAAATGATTCTCCTACACTGACAGGAGCCAAAGCTACTTTCAACATTGACGTTCGCTTCCCTCAGAACCAGACAGTACTTCCTGATGGACAGGTGGTGTGGGCCAGAAACTGTACAATTAATGGTTAGTTTTACAATTTTCTATAATACAGTACATTTACATTATATAATATTTTCTTGATCTTGAAATGTAATGTATTTACAATTAACATTATAAACATTAAATATAGCCATTATTTATATTTTATGTTAATATATTTTAATGTATACAATACTTGTTATTGCATGTAAACAAAACCATGTGATTATTATTATTATTATTATTAATACAATTAACAATTACAATTACAATTGTTATCTACAATTAAAAAAAAAAAAAAGTGATTAAAAATGTTTTAGGAACGTCATATACTATGGGCCAGACTGTATACCCTGAGTCCAACATCCCTCAAGAATGGACAGGTGTCTTTCCTGACAGGACACCCTTCACTAGGGTCTCCAGCAAAAAGCCCCGCTTTGTCTATGTATGGAAAACATGGGGTAAGAGCAAGTTTACATCTGTAGTTTTATTCTAGTCATATATAAACTAACATTTCATGGAAAGGTGGATAGCAAGTAGGACACACACTTGGATCAACACACTTGGACTTTAGTGCTTGTGGAGACTTGTACAACATTCTTATCAACCATTTAATTTAAAATATATTTTCTCTGATTTTAGAGATGGCTTGGTGTTAGGGACAGGGTTAGGGCTATTAGTGGCTGATTTTTAGTTAATCTTTTCATTGTTTCACTCTTCAGGAAAATACTGGCAGGTGGCTGATGGACCATTCTCTCTACTGACCATTGAAACAGACAATATGCCTCTTGGTTCTTATACCATGGATGTAGTCATTTATCACTGCCGTGGCAAAGACAAGTTTGTTCCCCTTGGTTATGTATCCACCCAGTTCTCCGTCACTGGTGAGCAGTTTGATAACTGCACATTTATGCACGTAATCTCTATTCTTTAGAAAAAAAAAAAGAAAACAAAAAAACGTTAAGCCTATTTTGTTTACTTAATTCATGCCCTTAAACCACTGCCTTGAAGTGAACTGGAAAGTAATCAGTGTAACTGGAGAGTAAACAAATGTTTTTGTTTATTGAGCATATTCCTGCAAGAACGTAATGAAATTTCCTCTTCTTCTCTAGACCAGATTCCTTTTACAGTGACATTATCTCAGGTTGGAGACATCAATCAGGGTGACCAAAGCTTTATCCAGAACAGAGCTGTATATTTTAGCATTAATTTGCATGACCCTAGTCATTATCTCAATGGGTCAGACATCACCTTCAACTGGGATTTTGGTGACAATAGTGGAACTCTCATTTCTCGGGAAACCACTGTTACCCACACATACCTTACAACTGGTTCCTTCAGGCCGCAGGTGGTTCTGATGGCAGCCATCTCAACTGGTTGTCAGCTCAATCCAACTCCAGCAGCCACTCTTGTTCCTCCTGTTCCTGTCACAGGTAGAATTTCATATTTTATTCAAAGCTCATATTTAGTGGCATTTGAAAGACAATTCTCAGTTCAAAACATGTTTTTAAGAAATTAGTTGGTCCTTTCTCTTTTTCCAGATGAAGCAACAGCAGTGGAAAACATTGTGCTGACTGTTTCTCCTCAGTCGGTTGATGTTGTTCCGATAGCAGAGGAAGAAGTTGCAGCTGATGTTACTGTAGTTGCCAATGACTTGGCAGTGTCAGCAACTGACATAGAAGCAGAATTAGATAATACTGCTCAGGAGGTGCCCACTGCTGCTGGAGACACCGCTGTGGCTGAAGCTGACAATAATGCTGCAGTTACGTTTGCCACACCTACAGCTGTTGAGGCTGAACCTGCGACAGGAGTTCCTGCGGCTGACACGGCCCCAGAAGGAAATGAGATTATAGTTAATCTGGCAGCCACAGTTCTCCCAGAACCCCCTGCTACTGCTGACACAACCTCTGTTCAGACAGTTATAGAAACAGTGGCAATGACTGGTGATGTAATAATCATTAACACCCCTGAGGCACTGGTCACAGACGTCATAGCTTCTGTTATACCTGTAGCAGAAGACATAGAAGCAGTTAATGAAGCTGTTCCTGGAGTCAACGAGGCAACCGAAGCCATCACTGGTGAAAAAACATTATTTAGACTTATATTAAAAAAAAAAACAACAACATTTAATTGTGTCACTTATTTAGTCTGTTTCCATTGGTTTACTTGCAGGCATAACTAGCATACCTGAGGCAACAATGAGTGAATTAGAAGCAGAACTGGTGGCAGGAACTGAAGCAACCCAAGCTGCTCTAGTCATTGCAAAGCGGCAAGCACCAGAAATGCCAGCAGAAACAAACTGTATGATTTATCGTTATGGCTCCTTCTCTACAACTCTTACAGTAGTCCGTGAGTAATTTTTTGTATTTATTTATTTATTTTTTTATGTATTTAAACAATAACAATAGACCTGAATATTAATCTTTTGAATTTATATATAAATATATATGTGGACCAAATGTCCCCACAAGGATAGTAAAACCTGAAATTTTTGACATTGTGGGGACCTGCCCCACAATGTTAAAAAATGATTAAAAATAGTAAATGATGTTTATCTGAAAGTGTAATAATGCAAACATGTTTTCTGTGAGGGCTAGGTTTAGGGTTAGGGTTGGGTTAGGGGATAGACAATATAGTTTGGTCAGTATAAAATCTATAGAAGTCTATGAAAGTCCCCACAATTCACAAAAACAAACGTGTGTGTATGTATGTGTGCATATGTGTGTACTGATAAGCACAAAAACTGCCTGTCTACATACGTGTTTAATATTCTTTACATATATGTTTTCCCACTTCAGAGGGAATAGAGAGTGTTGAGATTGTGGAGGTGAATAATGTGGTGATTCTGGCCACAGAGCTGGAGCAGAATGCTGTAGATCTTACAGTCACATGTCAGGGAAGGTAAATATTTCTTCAATATGATTTATTATATAGACTGTATATAGGCTTTACTGTTCTTAGCTGTTACTGTTTTATAATAGTCTTAAATTAGAAATACTGTTGACTGTGGTTGAACATGAATATGGTATGCAAAGTTATTATAAAGAATTATATTTTTATGTTTACTTGCCAGCCTTCCCAATCAAGTGTGCACCGTGGTATCTGATGCAGATTGTACAAGCCCTATTCAGGCCCTACAGTGTAATGCTGTGACTCCAGCCTCTGAGTGTCAGATGGTGCTGCGACAATTTTTCAACAACTCAGGCACCTTCTGTATCAACGTGTCTCTGACCAATGATGTCAGCTTGGCTGTAACTAGTGCGAAGCTCAGTGTGGCTATAGGCAAGTGACATTTAAATTCAAAGCATATCTAAAATAATACAATATATTTTACTGAACACACACTATAACCTCACTACTTTTTAAAACTGCAGACACAAATTCGTCAAGGAACACAGCTGGAGCAACACTGGGAGTCCTAGTTTTTATTTGTGCTGTAGGAGCCATTGCTTTTACATACAAGTAAGACACCAATACCACAAGTAGTACACTGCCTAGTTAAATGTAAACAAAGTTTATGTATATAAAAGTAACCTTCCATGTATATTTTTTATCCAGGCGGTTTAAAGAGTACCATCCACTGAGAGAAGATAATACAAGTAGTAGTTTCAGCTCTGGAATAAGCTCAGTGCCTTCAATGCTCTGGAACCTTCTGAGCCGGAAATCCACTGCAGAGAGCCGCCCACTCCTGCTTGGGCGAGTGGTGTGAAAATCTGCCCACTTCTGCTTTAAGGCATATTGCATAGTCTGTACAATCTCTCAATAAGAGAATTGAACAATGAGGGCCTCATTGTACTGTAAAAATGTCATATGTATTATGCCTCACGTTATCTAAATGATGTTTTTATTGCATGTGGCAGTTGCTGAATAATTATAGAGTATGTTCTGTGTCATAAAAAGTTGCAGATATTTCCTGTCAATGGTTAGCTTTTCTTGGGTTGCAATAATATAATTTATTTTGCTTTGGTATTTGTTATGAGGGTGTCAGTCAAGAGACTGTCCCCTAGGTGTCAATCAAGAGACATGATTATATAGGGTTGGAACTTTAACTATTAAAAATATAGTGCAGTACAAAAGAGGAAATGCAAAGTGGTGAAAAAACAAGTAGTTTACTTACATTATTTATAGAAGCTGGGAGGAAGTACAAAAGGAGTACAAAATGTATTTTATTCTATAAAATAACATACTAAAAATATTTTTTTTTTCTTCTAGAATATAACATTTGTATTAATATTATATTTTATGGAATAAAATACCTTTTTTCAAATGTTAAGAATTCACACAGAGGGGTCGAATGGATATGGACATCAACCAAATCCAAGAAAAAATGAAAACAAAACAGGACTCACTTGTCTATATCCAATAACACTGACAGGCAAAACAAAACAAAAAAATAGTTAAAAAAAAAAAAAAAAAAAAAAAAAAAAAAAAAAGAAAACTCAACACATTGAAAAGAAAAGTCTTGAGCAACAATGACACTAACTAATCTACGCTCATTAAAACAAATAAATAAATAATAATATTAATATTATCCCTTATTTGGATAATAGGGATTCTGAGTGGGAACATCTTATTTATTTTAGTGAATGTAAAAGTAATAATTATATAAGCAACCCAAATTGCTAACTGCTTGATAGGAATATTGTCTTATTTATAATCAGATAATAGTCATGTTATTACAGACTATAAAGACATTGTCAGCTGTTATTTAAATAATCTATTCAACTAAAAGCAAATGTTTCAAGAAAAGCATTGCTCCAGTTATGATATTAACATTTAACTATGATGTAAACTGATATTAACATTTAACTATTAACAATTAAAAATATGATGTATTTTCCCCAATTACCTTTGTAGAGGTATAATAATTTCATTCAACTGTATTTTATTTACAGCAGTGCTTCTTAACCTGTCTAGACCCCCAGCCGATCCACATTGTGGATGTCTTCCTCATCTAACACACCTCATTCAATTCATCACCTCATTAGATCGCAAAATCCAAAATGGGTTTGTCTGATATGAGAAACATGTAAAATATGCAGTGGTGGGGCATCTCCAGGAAAGGTTTGAGTAGCACTGATTTAGAGCCACAACATGATTGCATTTTCGACAAACCATGTGTTAGTTTGATAATAACCCAAATGGTCTGATGTTTTGTTTATAACCAATATTAGCCACACTAATAGGTGTGTTCGACTTAACGCAGCGCTACTCAGCTCGATCAAATTCTGACTTGAAGCAGTGCATACCGATTAGAAATTTTGTCCGATTTGAGGCGGCGCCGACGCCTCGTGACTGTCACGTGTGGCATCAAAGTACCGTGATAGCGATTCGAGAGCAGCCGACTGACTCAGCTTATTGGCCAGATTCACTACATGACAACGATCACGTGTATTTTGGGTTTATTCTAACATCCTCAAATCCGATAATGCGGACAAATCTGTGTTTACAGAACAGTAAAAGTGTTTTTACTGTAGTCGCAATGTTACACTGAGTCACATTGATTCATAAAACACTGATAAAGCATATATAACCCCAATTTATTAGTATTTAAATAGAATATGTTTATGTTGATCATTATTCTTGTTCAGATGCCGCTGTATTAAGCAGTATATGAAACGTGTTTCTGTTGCTCATGAAAACGCTTTTGAAAAGTCTGTGTATTTGATAAATATTGCATTTAATTCACTTCATCTGTGATAGTGCATGCAAACACCGCGAGAGCGCCACTAACGAGAGGAGAAAAGGTGTGTTCGACTTCATCTACGGCTACAGACGGAGATCAACGAGAGTAGCCGAGAGCAGTCGCGGGCGGAGTTGAAAACGAAGGCGTCAAGTCGGACACTTTCTGCTCTCGTTAGTGACGCTCTCGCGGTGTTTGCATGCTCCATCACAGATGAAGTGAATTAAATGCAATATTTGTCAAATACACAGACTTTTCAAAAGCGTTTTCATGAGCAACAGAAACACGTTTCATATACTGCTTAATACAGCGGCATCTGAACAAGAATAATGATCAACATAAACATATACTATTTAAATGCTAATAAAGTGGGGTTATATATGCTTTTATCAGCGTTTTATGAATAAATGTGACTCAATATAACATTGCAACTACAGTAAAAACACTTTTATTGTTCTAAAAACAGATTTGTCAGCATTATCGGACTTGAGGATGTTAAAAGGTGAAAGTTGAAAGTGAATGGGGAAGAATGAAAGTAAAAGAAACAACTAGTGTTCAGGAGCATTTTGTGCTTGCAAACATAAAGGCCTTGGACCTGTGCATGTATAGATTCATGTATACTCACGCTATCTCACACAAACTATTGTGAGTATTATTTCATCCTACCTTGGACTGCATGCAATATGCTTTTATGATAACTCTCTCTGTGATAAACCTCTCACACACTCACACGCTCAAACTGCCTTGTCTTTAGCTTAGGTTTTGTGGCTTTCATGTTCTCACAGAGTAGATGAAAGTTTACAAATAAATGCTTTAGCACAGAGAGAGCTTCAGCTTGTTGTTTCATAATATTGTCTCAGTTTGACAGTGTCAGTGTGCAGGATATATATAACTAAAATAACAGTTTTGGTTTGTTGTTCCATGAAATGTTATAATGCAGACAGCGATCAACGAGAGTAGCCGAGAGCAGTCGGGGGCGGAGTTGAAAACGGAGGCGTCAAGTTGGACACTTTCTGCTCTCGTGGTGTTTGCATGCTCTATCACAGATGAAGTGAATTAAATGCAATATTTATCAAATACACAGACTTTTCAAAAGCGTTTTCATGAGCACACATGAGCGAAACACGTTTCATATACTGCTTAATACAGCGGCATCTGAACAAGAATAATGATCAACATAAACATATACTGTTTAAATACTAATAAAGTGGGGTTATTTATGCTTTTATCAGTGTTTTATGATAAATTTGACTCAATATAACATTGCGACTACATGCGACTACAGCAATAACTACTAAAATATTGTTCTAAAAACACAGATTTGTCAGCATTATCGGACTGGAGGATTTTAGAATAAACCCAAAACACACGTGATCGTTGTCATGCGGTGAATCTGGCCAATAGTGAAACAGCCATGTGGTCATCAGAGTATGAGGGGCAAATCATGCCACTGATTACAAACCAAAGAAAACAGTCGCGTACACAGACGCGTGACACGAACGCCGGAGAAGGTGCATGTCGCAACACAGACGCGTGACACAAACGCCGGAGAAGGTGCACGTCGCAACACGGACGCCTGACACGAACGCCGGAGAAGGTGCACGTCGCAACACGGACGCCTGACACGAAGGCCGGAGAAGGGGCACGTCGCAGCACAGACGCGTGACACGAAGGCCGGAGAAGGTGCACGTCGCAACACGAACGCCGGAGAAGGCGCACGTCGCAACACGGACACCTGACACGAACGCCGGAGAAGGTGCACGTCGCAACACAGACGCGTGACACGAACGCCGGAGAAGGGGCACGTCGCAACACAGACGCGAGATTAGCTCACAGTATCAGACTATATGCGATATTGTTTTCAGGAGATGAAGTCATTTTAACAGCCTATTATTTTCAATAAATCAACAATAACAAAATATAGGAAAATACTATTCTAATCATACATTTCAAAACAATGCAGTATCATTTTCAAATGTTTTAACTAGTGCTGTCAGTAATGATTATTTTGTTAATCATATGCTAAAGATTTTATTTATTTATGCATTGTAATTAAGATAAGTGAACAATAGTTTTTAGTACAAAATAAATAGGCTACATGTAATGATGAGGCAATAATAATTGGTTGAAATTAAGTATCAAAAGTAAGTAGTCATATTGTTTTACTGATAAACACTATTAAAATACATTAAGACATGTATAAACAATAAAATTGCGTGTTATAGCCTAAGAAATGCCAGCAGACGGCGCCAGCGGCCTGACGATTGTTGTTAAACTTTGCATTATGAGCAAACCATTGTTTCTCTATAGTTTATTTCCATTTAATCTGTATGTTTGGCCACATGTTTATGATAGAAATACTACACCCAACAGTTTAAAGTTGTATTTTGAAACCCAAAAATTTATTTATAAATATATTGATGCGCTCATGTGTTGGTGGCGTATGTTTTTAAATTGCTACAAATAATTTTGTCCACATTCCCAAATGCAAGTTATTGTGGAAAATAAATTACCAAGCATAGAATAAAATAAGGCAGTGGCTATATGCACTAAGTGCAAATAGCAATAGAGGCTATTTACACTATGTTAAAATAGGATTTTTTGCTATTTATACCACTTACTGCAATTATCTGCACCTCAGTATTTAAGTACATTCTAAAACAGTATGCAACTTACTGAGTGTAAATTTTAATTCAAATTATTAAATAGATGCCATGGTTGACACCTTATTAGGACAATAAAGCCCTGCATTCCAATAAAGACATACAAGGACTGTAAATGGTTCTGCCACAAACTCAACTCTGTTGAACAGAACAGTACCAGAGGGTTAATAGTACTAATAGTAAATATAATTTTTTAAATATAATAGCTAATATTTTTTCACAGAACAAATTCATCACACTCAAGCAAAGAGAAAAATAAATTATGTGATGACACTGAACAGAAAAAATAAATACCAAACACAACAGTAATGTGGCACAATGAGTCGAAACTCACCAAATCCGCTTCTCATTCATATAAATTTTTGTTTAGGACCACAAACAGGTAGATATAATCTTTATCTTGCAGGGTCTTAAAATTAACTAATTACTTAGTAATCTATTTAATCTTTCCACTTGTTCATTACATTATGCCGTTGTTCTCTGGTTTGAAGTGTGCTAGTTATCCTTGGGAGCATATTTTTAATTTATTTGATATTATTTATGCATATTTTTATTCACATTTTCCATAGGCACCTAATAAATTAAATCTATTTATCTGTAAACTGAAGTATTATTTATTATTATTACATTTAAGTACAAAGGTGGTCTTCAATAAGTCTTTTAATTTTTTATTTTGCAGAGAAGAGAGAAAAAGAAATATGTGCTTGGGACAACATAAACATCTGTATCCCTTTAACCCTCTACTGTTCTGTTCAACAGAGTTGAGTTTGTGGCAGAACCATTTACAGTCCTTGTATGTCTTTATGGGAATGCAGGGCTTTATTGTCCTAATAAGGTGTCAACCATGTGTTAGATCAGGTCCCCACGCCAGACAATTAGGATCCAGCCCCGGACACCAGATCCCGTCAGAAAATATCAGTCTTTCGGTAACAGGACAACTAGTCAGCAAGCTGTAGTTACCCCAACCCCACTAACAAGCAGGTTTCTGTCAGTTATGAAGTTGACCGATGGAAGCCAGGAAAGAGCAGAAGCAGGAGACGAAGTGATGATGGTAAAAAAGGTATAACAGATTTTATTGAACAGTTTTAGTTGCGCATGTTTCAATGTTCAAACTTCGTCTGAGGAGTACAGCTCAAAGAACAATGATATATCAAACGGATTCAACATCCCATAAACCTTGAATTTCCATAAACATCCCCGTTATCTATTTCTTAGACCAAACAATTCATGAAACCCCGCAATCATGGAACTGAACAATAATGAAAATGCATAAGCAAGGAAAATAATAAGAAATATAAAATATAAAAACATATAAATGAATAATATAAATGAACAATATATATGAATAAATTAATAAATGATAAATACTTAAATAATCAAACAAATAATTAAATATGAATTATGTGAATGACTAATGATTATAAAATGATTATTAAATGATTATGTAAATAAATGATTATAAATGAAATTAAAAACAAACATAAAATTTAAACACAACACAATAATTTAAATGTAAGGATCTAAGGATCTGTAATGACTGATCAGAAGCCTGAGGATCCATTTGCAGCTTTTATTAAGAGAAAACGTGGTCAGACAGGCGGGGGTCAGAAAACAGCGACGGGGACAGCAGAGAGTAAACACAGAATAGTCACAGGCAGGTGAAGTGTCGGGGCTGGCGGCTGGCAGAGCAATATCAAAGTCCAAAGCAATAGCGTCCAAAGGGCAGGCGGCAGAGAATCAAAAAACGAGAAAACAATCGTAGGTCAAACACAGATAATCCAATAACAGAGAAAAACGCTCAGAAATGCAGCCGGGGCAATACAAGACTTCGCAAAGTGAAAGAGTCCGGAAGCAGTATAAATAGGGGAGGAGATGAGGAACACCTGGTAGGGCAATCAGACCCAGGTACGGGGAACATGGGAAATGGAGTCCAAAAACAGTCAATATTCGGGAGAGGGTGCCCTCCGGTGGCGATCGGAGGGAGCCACAGAAGCCTGACTCATGACAGGATCCTTCACATGGCATCTATTTAATAATTTGAATTAAAATTTACACTCAGTAAGTTGCATACTGTTTTAGAATGTACTTAAATACTGAGGTGCAGATAATTGCAATAAGTGGTATAAATAGCAAAAAATCCTATTTTAACATAGTGTAAATAGCCTCTATTGCTATTTGCACTTAGTGCATATAGCCACTGCCTTATTTTATTCTATGCTTGGTAATTTATTTTCCACAATAACTTGCATTTGGGAATGTGGACAAAACTTGTGCTGTTGAAATTATTTGTAGCAACTTAAAAACATGCCAGCAACACATGAACGCATCAATATATTTATAAATATATTTTTGGGTTTCAAAATACAACTTTAAACTGTTGGGTGTAGTATTTCTATCATAAACATGTGGCCAAACATACAGATTAAATGAAAATAAACTATAGAGAAACAATGATTTGCTCGTAATGCAAAGTTTAACAACAATCGCCAGGCCGCTGGCACCGTCTGCTGGCATTTCTTAGGCTATAATACGCAATTTTATTGTTTATACATGTCTTAATGTATTTTAATAGTGTTATCAGTAAAACAATATGACTACTTACTTCTGATACTTAATTTCAACCATTATTGTCTCATCATTACATGTAGCCTATTTAATGTGTACTAAAAGCTATTGTTCACTTTTCTTTATTACAATACATACATACATTTTTTAGCATATGATTAACAAAATAATCATTACTGACAGCACTAGTTAAAAAATTTGAAAATGATCCTGCATTGTTTTGAAATGTATGATTAGAATAGTATTTTTATATAGTTTGTTATTGTTGATTTATTGAAAATAATAGGCTGTTAAAATAACTTCATCTCCTGAAAACAATATCGCATATAGTCTGCTATTGTGAGCTAATCTATTGACAGTGTATAGTCAGCTGAATTAAAAATACAATCTTACAAGCATCCAAAATAAAAGCTCAGAATGACATAGGCCTATCCCAGAATATTATGTTTATAGATTATAATTATCAATTTTATATTCTTATATTTGAAGTTGGTAATAATCGTGAACATAGCATAAAATTGCCACTTAGTGGTGTACAGTTTGCACAGTCATTAATCTCCAAGAGAAAGTGAATAAATTCTTTATTTTTTTATTATTATTATTATTATATTATTATTATATCAGTACAGAGATGACATTACATAAAACTTTGTATACACGATTTGTGTCAAGGATATATCCAGTGTCATCAGAACACAGGAAAGTAAAAGAAAAAAGTTAATGATTGATAAAGAAAATATATAAAAAAAACCTAGGGGAAAAACATGACAGTAAGATATTAATTTAGTGTGGCAGCAACATACTCCTCCGGCGTTCGTGTCACACGTCTGTGTTGCTACGTGCCCATTCTCCGGCGTTCGTGTCAAGCGTCTGTGTTGCTACGTGCCCTTTCTCCGGCGTTCGTGTCACGCGTCTGTGTTGCTACTTGCCCTTTCTCCGGCGTTCGTGTCACGCGTCTGTGTTGCTACTTGCCCTTTCTCCGGCGTTCGTGTCACGCGTCTGTGTTGCTACGTGCCCATTCTCCGGCGTTCGTGTCACGTGTCTGTCTGTGTTGCTTTCTGCGTTCATTCTCCGTCTGTGTTGCTACGTGCTTATTCTCCGGCGTTCGTGTCACGCGTCTGTGTTGCTACGTGCCCATTCTCCGGCGTTCGTGTCACGCGTCTGTGTTGCTACGTGCCCTTTCTCCGGCGTTCGTGTCACGCATCTGTGTTGCTACGTGCCCCTTCGCACACGTAAAAAGTACGCGACTGTTTCCTTTGGTTGGTAATCAGTGGCACGATTTGCCCCTCATATCAGAGC
The DNA here is from genome assembly GCF_022985175.1 of Labeo rohita. Lineage (NCBI taxonomy): Eukaryota > Metazoa > Chordata > Actinopteri > Cypriniformes > Cyprinidae > Labeo > Labeo rohita. Next base: position 735,375 of record NW_026129535.1, on the reverse strand, counting down.
TCCTGCAGCTGCTCTGAAGAAACTGCGCCGGCTGAGTCAGTCGACTGCTCTCGAATCGCTATCGCGGTACTTTGATGGCACACGTGACAGTCACGAGGCGTCGGCGCCGCTTCAAGTCGGACAGAATTTCTAACCGGCATACACTGCTTCAAGTCAGAATTTGATCGAGCTGCGCAGCGCTGCGTTAAGTCGAACACACCTAAAGTGTCCTACTTGATGCCTCCATTTTCAACTCCGCCCCCGACTGCTCTCGGCTGCTCTCGTTGATCGCCGTCTGTAGCCATAGATGAAGGCTGTGTCTGAAAGCCTAGTCAGCTGACTTGCTGCCTCGCTGCCTTATCAGGCAGTGACTTCGAAGGCTGCGAAGCCAACTCTAGAAACAGCGGTCGGACAGACTTCAGAGGCAGCAGAACACAGGGGCGAATTGGCCATCTGGCAATTCTGGCAAATGCCAGAAGGGCCGGACCATTTTTTAAATGTGGGCCGGTCAGTATTTTTTTTTTTTTTTTTTTTTTTTAAATATGTATTGTTTTTACATGCAGGCAGCTTTTATCTCTTGCAAGATGTGAATATTATGATGATGATGATGATGATGATAATAGTAATAATAATAATAATAATAAATGTTAAGCATTTGGCCCAATCGGCGACGGCCGGTGTTTTAACAAATAATGCTACCTGTCAGATTGTGCTACCAACACTGTGTTTTTCATACTGTAATGTTATGTTTAGGGTTGGGGTAGGTGTACACGTTAATAAAGCCTCACACAATATTAATATCATGCTGGAAGCAAAATCTGATAGGTAGCATTTTTCGCTGTCGAATTATGCTACCATCTGTTTTAATGGGAGGTAGCAAAATCTGACAGGGTAGCACAAATTGTCAGAACACCGGCTGGTTTCGAGATGGGCCGACCCAATCCGACCCAATCAGAGGTTATGCGGACGTAATCAAAATCTGGCAAGAATGTCAAACAGTAAGTGCAACAGAAGCTAATTGTCAGAGATGGACCGCAAGAATGTCAAACAGTAAGTGCAACAGAAGCTAATTGTCAGAGATGGACCGTAAAAAAGGAAAGGCGGTGCCGAAAAGCTCAGAGAAAGCAAAAAAAGGGCTCTAAAATCAGACGCTGCCAAATGCATAAAATTAACTGAAATATTCTCGAAAGGTTTAAATTCGGCTGCTGCATCGGAGGACAGTATAGCGCGGTAGAGGAGGTAAGAAGAAAACAGAAAATATACTTCTAAGTCATTATACTAAAATATACAATTACTAAAAGTAATTTTCACGCCATTCACGCTACTTCTGACAGTTTTTGACAGTAACCTACACTGTGTTTAACAGTTGTAAGCTTAGCGTAGAACTCCCGTACATTTTAAAATGTCATTATCAGCAGATAAAGGTGTGTGTGTGTGTGTGTGTGATACACATTCACAGGTTACTCCTATCATAAGTAATAGCAGACAAACGGCATAAACAGACAGCACACGGACTCTACAAGATTCACAGATTATTTTTTATTTAGTTTTTACTGTATGTAAAAATTTGTTATAAACGGGTTGTTTTTGTTCCAGTCACATACATTAAATGTTTAAATATCTATTACATATGGTACTGCTTATATTATTTCACCATCTGTACACCAATATAAGTAGTGAATGTGCGTGTCCGTGGGTGGGGCTGTGTCGGTGTGGTAATGTGGGTTGGTGTGGCTACAGTGCCAGGGCTGAATTTTTGTCCCAGTCCGCCCCTGGCAGAACATGACGCCGTTGCTAGGTTACCTAACGGTTAAGTTGTAAAATTTGTAGAAAAACGATTTTATACAGCTATATATAAATGCTTTAATAATGCATAAAGATCTCAATGTTATTACCCACCGAAGGTCTGCGTCGGAGAAGACGACTGAGAATGGCAGCTACTTTTTGCTTAAATAAATAAAAGCACTGATGCAAGTAATATTGCAGAACAGGTCATTGTTATTAGTGGCTGTTTCGTTATTATAAGTAGTATATTGTAAATATTATTCTTCTTCACTACTCATTTGAACCCTTTTAACATTTTATTAAATACTATTATTACAAACAATATTATTTATTATGCTCTTTACACTATTACGATTCATAAAGAATATCATGGTCAAGATCTTATCTATTATATAAAGTAACAAGTCTAATTTCACCAGAATATCTTTATTTATATAGCCTATATGACGCACACGCACAGGATTGTGGGAAATCGAAGGCAGCGAAGGATACATTTATGCTGCCTTCAAAATTCCATCAGAAGAAGGTACCTCCGGAGACAGGAAGTGAAGCAGAATTAGAAAATAAAATTGAAAGTTTATTCAGGCTCTACTATTGCAAATTGGGAACTTTTTAAGTATGAGTGTCGGAGATTCTCTATACAGTTTGGCAAACAGCTTTCTAAAGCGAAGGAGGCGAGAAGCTCTGCAATCATAAAGGAAATAAATAATATTTTATGTCTGTCCTCTCCTAGTGAGCAGGACAAGGAGAAGTTATATTTATTGAAGGAAAATCTTAATTTTCTTTATGCGGAGAAGGCCAAAGGCGCTTTTGTTAGATCAAGAGCAAAATGGTTAGAATTTGGAGAAGCATATTTTTTTAATTTAGAAAAAAGAAGAGGTGAATTAAAAAGAATTTCAGCCCTTGACATTAATGGTATTCTTATTTCTGATGAGGCCAAAATTTCACAATTTGTAGCTGACTTTTATCAGCAACTTTATACTTCTTTTCTTTCTGATTCATCTAAGCAATTTTTCTCTAAGGTGGAACAGTTCATTCCAAATATAAATGAAGACAATTATACTGCTTGTGAGATAACTGTGGAAGAGATGGATAGTTTAATCGCAAAAACCCCATTTAATAAAAGTCCGGGCCCTGATGGTCTACCATTTGAATTTTATCGATCATTCTGGAATGATATAAAATATTTTATTTTAAGTGTTTTTAAAGAGTGTTTAGACCGTGGTGAATTATCTGAATCAATGAAGCAAGGCCTAATAACTTTAATACCTAAATCAAATAAAAAAGTTTTTAGATAATTGGCGCCCTATAACTTTGCTTAATTCTGATTATAAATTATTAGCTGCTTTATATGCAAGGAGGTTTAAACCCTGCTTAGAAGAAGTTATCTCACTCACACAATCTGGCTTTATGAAGGGTCGACACATGTCAAATAACAATTGTCTTGTTTTAGATCTTTTAGATTACTCTGAGTTGGTTGATGATGATGCACTTATTCTGTTTTTAGATTTCTATAAGGCGTTTGACACAGTAGAGCATGCATTTATGTATGAAGCCTTAAGACATTTTGGTTTTGGTCCTAAATTTATGAAAACTCTACAGACCCTGTATAAAGACATCACTAGTAATGTGTCTTTGTCTTCTGGAACTTCTCCACGTTTTGTCATTGGGAGAGGTATTAGGCAAGGATGCCCTATTTCTCCCTTTTTGTTTTTGTTAGTTGCAGAGCTTCTTAGTCTTCATACACTAAATTGTTTGAATATTGAGGGCATTCAAATTGTAGATCGCACTATTTTGATTAGTCAACTTGCAGATGATACTTGTATTTTCCTAAAAGACAAAGGACAGGTCCCTATTATATTAGAAGCTTTAAAACTCTTTTTGCTTGCCTCTGGCCTTTCTGTTAATCAGACTAAATCTGAGATTATGACAATTCATCATTCTGATATATCAGATGTATGTGGAATTAAAGTAAAACAAACAGTTAGATATCTTGGTATTATAATAAATAAATGTTCATCTGAGAGAATTGAATCAAATTTTTCTAAATGTTTACTTAATGCAAAAACAGTTTTTAATTGCTGGTCTCAGAGGAATTTAACTATCCATGGACGCGTTCTACTCTCCAAGGCTGAGGGAATTTCGAGGCTGGTATATCCTGCTCTGTCTCTGTTGTACGTCAACCCTAAAATGTGCTCGGATATTGACAGGGCCTTATTTAAGTTTATTTGGAAAAACAGAACTGAATATGTGAAAAGAAAAACTATTATTAGATCTTTTTTAGGGGGTGGGCTTAATGTCCTTGACTTTAGTACTTTTAATATGATTTTTAAAATCAATTGGAATAAACATTGCTTGGCCCAGACTAAATCTATATGGTTTTATATCCCCAATCTATTTTTTGAAAAGTGTAGTGGGTTGTCTTTTCTACTATCGTGTGACTTCAAATACAGTAAACTTCCCATAAAAGTATCAAACTTTCATAAGCATTCATTAGAAGCATGGAAATTAGCCTTTAAACATAATTTCTCTCCTCATTCATGCATACTATGGAGTAACCAATTTGTGTTGTCTAAAAATAAGAGTATATTTAAAAAAGATTGGTTTGATAAAGGGATTATATTTCTTTCTGACTTATTGAACACTAATGGTGAGATTTATACTTATCAGCAATTTCTTTCTTTCTCTGGGATTGAATCTTCTTGTAGTGATTATAATTTGGTTGTGAAAAGCATTTCCCCTAAATTGATTTACCTTGTGAAAATACATCTCAGTTATAATTCAGCTGTCCGACAAATTCCAAATCTTGTTATTGGAGGTATTAATATCATGGATTTTAAATGTAATAACTCACACATTAGAAAATGTCTTACTCGAGATGTCAGCTGTTATCCAAAAGCACTCATGAAGTGGAAACAATTCTTCCTCATACCTTCTACTGAGAAAATATGGTCAGCATCTAATAAATTTTTACTCCCAAATAAGGTAAAGGAAATACATTTTAAGATATTGCACAGGTACTATCCTTGTGTTACGTGTAGTGCTGGATGGACGAGACGAGAAACGAGATACTATACAAACAAATAACAATTTAATATAAATCTTCGTAGGAACAGGCAGGAACAGAACGAGACATCCACACACTTTGAAATAACGTTAAGGACCGACAGCAAACTCAAAACACAAGCAGACTTATAAAGGGAGAGACTAATTACAAACACAGGTGTAGGGGATGACGGTAATTTGGGTTAAACCAAAACAGACAGATCGACGGGGGGAGACAATGGGAGAAACCAAAAGACATAAACAGACATAAATGTGACATTACGCCCCCCTCCGAATAGGCGCGTCTCGCGCCGTACAACATACAAAAAAAAACAAGAGTAGGTGGGCGGTTCAGGAGGCCATGGCCGGACAGACAGTTCAAATAAACATAACATAGTCCAGGGGGGTGACGAAGGTGGAAGGAGCCAAGGAGGAAACAGGAGGGACCCGGAGCAGGAGAAGCAGAGGGAGACCCAGACCGCAGCCATGATGACGACCTATGGTGGAGCCGACGGAGGGAGGAGCCATGGTGGAGGAAAGGCTGACGACTCCAGGGGGCCGACCGACGGAGGCGGAGCCGCTGGCGGAGGAGCCCGAGGCGGAGACTGAGAGCCGAAGATCCAAGGCGACACCGAGGATCCGGAGGGCCAAGGCGGAGCCCTAGGCTCTGGCGACCAAGGCGTAGGCGGAGATCCGGAGGTCCGCAGCAGAGCCGGAGCGACAGAGGATAGAGGCTGTGCCGGAGGGAGGGAGGAGTCTGTAGGAGCCGGTGGGACGGAGTGACGAGGCCTGAGGTGACGGAGGGACGACGACCGACCAGGGCGGAGCCGAAAAGACGAAGGAGCCCGGTGGAGCTGGTGGACCGATGGGCGACAATGGAGACGAGGGCGCTGAGAGCCGTGGCGGAGCCGCAGGGTTGGAGGGCCGAGGCGGAGTTCTGGACTCTGAGGCTGGAGGCGGAGATGAGGGATCCTCCAGCCCTGACGCCGATGGAAGCTGGCAGACCCGCGGCGAGCCCACTGCACAGGTGGAAGACTGAGGGTGAGCAGAGGGGCTGTCAGGGGACAGCGGTGCGCAGACAGATGTTGACATAGGCAGAAGAGGGAGGGTGGGTGGGGATTCCATACAGGCAGGTATAACGTGACAGGTAGATATTTCTGTAAAGAAGTCTATTAAATCCCCAGAGTTATTTTCTAGAGCTTCTGTAGAAAAGTCAATTAAATCCCCAGAGTCATTCTCCAGCTCACCCCCAGCAGTGGTGCAGTGGGCAGGGCTCTCCATAGCCCTCACTTGCTCCATCTTGCAGTCCCCCGTCATGGTAATTGTAGCCGGCTCTCGCACCTGATCGGACGTGTAAGGCTCTGGCTCTGTGGCGATCTTTGACTCTGTCGCTCGTGGCTCTGGCTCGTCATCCGCGGTGGGCTCGGGCTCAAACTCCGCGTGTCGGGGTGCTGGTTGGCTGGGCTCTGGGTCTTGAGTGGGGCTGGTGTCATCCTCCGCGGTCAACGAAGATCTACAGGACACCAGCACCCACTCGATGTAGTCGGCGAAGCTCTCCAGCACGGTAGAATGTGCAAAGGCAGCTGTCCGGGTAGTGTGTGAGTGGTTTTGGGTTAAACCAAAACAGACCGACGGGGGGAGACAATGGGAGAAACCAAAAGACATAAACAGACATAAATGTGACACCTTGTAACTCTTTTATTAACAAGTTTAGAAAAGATGTCTCACCTAAATGTTCATTTTGTAATTTAGAAAATGAAACACTTACACACTTATTTCATAATTGTAAATACTTTTTGGAAGCAGGTATCTAGGTTGGTTTTTGATATATTTTATAAAATAATTAAAATAGACGAATCTATGATCTTTTTTTTTTTTTTTTTTTTTTTTGAATTGCAATACTGGATCAGATGTAGTAGATAACACTGTAAAGGTGTTAATACTTCTTGGGAAGTTCCATATACATAAAACAAAAATAATGTCTATTACTCCCTCTTTTAATTTTTTTTTGTAAAGACCTTAATATATTTTATGACTCATTGATCTCAGGTACTAGAAACAAGAAATGTATAAAAACGTCTCTAATATTAAAAAATGTTGTTTGTAAAATTTAATTTTTTACCCACCATGATGCATACTTGTTATATGTATCCCCCACTTTTACTTCTGTTTATTTTATGTTTGATGTTAAGTATCTTTGTATTTTTGTTCTTGAAAGAGAAATAAAAAAAAAGAAAAAGAGTCAGCTGCTGCTCTCGAATTGCTATCGCGGTACTTTGATGCAACACGTGACAGTCACGAGGCGTCGGCGCCGCCTCAAGTCGGACAAAATTTCTAACCGGAATGCACTGCTTCAAGTCAGAATTTGATCGAGCTGCGCAGCGCTGCGTTAAGTCGAACACACCTAATAACTATAGCGACACAGTAGAAACCTAGGTAACACAGGAAACAGGAACTAAGCACAGGAAACTAGAACACAGGAACCATAGAATCAAAAGGAAATCAAAATAAGAGTCCTTGAACAGAAATGGACAAAGGTAGAGTAGCTGACAACACCCTAGCAACCACCCAAAAATACTTTAGCAACCTAGACTGTCTGCCTGTGTCTAACAGTATCTTGCTGTACCTATACCTATACACAAATATAACACCTAGAAATGCACTACAACATCCTGATAATCCCTAATGACTGACTAGAACCAGCTAGCTTGTTTTAGCATGTTATTATCATGTTGCTAGCATGTTTTAGCACATTGCTAGTACATAGTTAACACAGTTAGCACATAGTTAGTTAGTTTATCATAATGTTAACATTTTAGCATATTTCTAGCATGTTGTGACTGGTTATTTATTTATTTTTATTTTTCTTTATTTATTTTTAATTGACCTTTATTTAACCAGAACAAAACCACACTGAGATTAAAATCTCTTGCCAAGAAAGCATCCTGGATATACAAAAACATATATACAAGTAACAACATATAGCCTAAAAAAATAAAATAAAATAAAAACATTTAAGCATCATTAATTTCTTTTCTAGATCATGCATAACAATTTTAAAATGAATTGAAAGACACCAAATTATGTAGCCATAGTTTGTTTGAAGAGAATTCCAGCTGAGTAGGTGGCATGTTTAAAGACTGTTTTAAACTGTGGTTCTAACTGGAAGTACATGAAGATTATAATAGTTTTGTGAGTGTAATAAGTCACTAGCTGCTTTTTTGTTGATTAAAATGCATGTGATGTTTTTAATTTGCACAAGATCATTTAAAACTTTTAAAACAGCCATAGTGGTGCTATGCTTTTTGCAGATTGATAACTGGCTGATAGACAGAATTTTATAGATGGAGACAGTGTATACCTTTTTCTTTATTTGCCAACAAGAATGGAAGTGAAATGTGACAACATGCCCCATAGGTAGGGCACATTGTAAAATAAAGACATGTCAGCTTAAAATGTGCTCTGATCTAATGAAAAAATATACAGGACAAAGTAAAATATTGTCAATGAAATAAAATTATTAACTTTTTCAGATAAAATAAAGGGTTTTTTTAAGAAGTAAAGTAAATTTTGGAGTTTGACAATGAACACATAGCATAGATTAGCAGAATTCTTACAGCAGGGCACATATTTCCCATCTGCACAACTGGAATTTAAAACTGGTTAGTGTCTTCTGCTAGTTAGTAAAGCATTAAATAACTATCTAAACTGCTAAATAACAGATTGGAGATTAAAATAATAGCAGATTTGTTTAATTTTAAAGAAACACTGAGATGAAAAATTTACTTTAGCCAGAAATTTACAGTAAATGTTGTTATGCTAGCATGTGTAGAAACATTTAAACCATATGTGTTAGTTTTTGCCCCGCTCGCTACTACTAGCTATGTTAACAATGCTAGCAACAAGCTAACACTTAACTACAAGCTTTATAATTAAAAGTTATAGTTAAACCCATCAAACATGACAAAGTCACCTCATCAGTAGACTCCAAGACCTGAAATGGATCAGTCAGATAAAGGAAGACCAAAATGTACACTGTTGGTGTGCCTCCAGGAACAGTTCTCAAGCAGTGCCTTTCAGACCTTTTTTGTGGCAAATCAGCTTAAAAGTAGGCATCTCTGTTTCTGTGACCAGAGTTTTCTGTGACTAGTGACTTCATAATCTGAAAATAGGAAAAGTTCACAAATAAATGACACATTATTTATTTATTTATTTATTTATTTTTACTGTACTACCATATTCCTACTCTGATACACACATCACAGATATGTCTATTTGACGTTTGCATTTACATCTGGAAGACGTATTTTTTAGATTGCTTGCTCATCTGCAATACAATAAATAGATTATTAGATGTCTTTAAAATGTTTGTCAGATGTCAGATGTTTGTACACAGCAGATGCTTTCCAGATCAAGTGATCTTGTATGTGTGCTACTGTTTTAGAATAAAAAAATAAAAATATTACTTTGTAAGATATACACTTTGTTTTAATAAACAATTTATTCATTACATTAATAATGTAAAAATACAAATTAGAATTTTATTTACTTTTTATTATTGTAAGTAATTTTTAGCCTGGAACATGTGCTAACATTAACAATAAGTATAACTAACATTAAGTTAACATTAAGTATAACTAAGTTCTACATATAAATATATTTTCCATCCTTCAATGGTGTTTGCGTTTGATGACGTGGCAGGTAAGCTATACAGCCCTTCAATATTTCTTTAAAATTTCCAAAAGGGACACTTCAAACATATGCCAGTCCTGCAATGATGCACCAAAGTGAAAGTAAACAAGTAATGACGTTGCTCTCAAAGGAACACTCTGTCTTCCCCTTTACATGCAAACCTGGAGTTTTTATTGCACTACCACAGCATAAAACCTCAACCCTGTCAGGCTGATCCAGTTCTGTAAAACTGGATTATGCCATACTACGCCTTTGCCATGATAACATAAACTATGGGTCAAGAAACCGCACATCCAACATATGGAAGTAATCTACCGGTGATATTTAAAAGATTTATCTTGTTTAATTACTGTTTTGATTTAAAACAGTTTTCATGAATACATGGTTTCTAATATTACAACTCCCTCTCCAGGACTGGAAGTCTCTGATGGTTTTCATTGAAATGACTGCTTTAAACCTTAAAATCAAACAAATGACTTGAGGGTTAATGGTCAGTCTCTTTTTGCCTGAATGAAACAAAATAAATGTGTGGACCTTTTACATTGGCGGAGCACAAAGCTTTCCATGGTCCACATAGTCATAACATGTGGACAGACTTTAACAAAATCCTTCTTGCTTTGGCATTCAGCAGCATTTGCTGCAATTTAAGACCTTGCCAGGACATCCCTGAGGTAAACAGTAAAAGAATGAGATTAAGAAGATGATTTTTAGCTGAAACCATGGTCCTTGTGATTCATGTGGTTTAAGCACAGACCGATTTCAGTTCATAAAACCTCAATATATCACTAGATGCCACAGGTATTAATTTGGAATTGCTTTTCTGACTCTCAAAGTGACAGTAGCTGTTGACATGCATTTTATGAATCACAAAGGTCCATGGTTTCAACTAAAAAAAATCTTCTTTATGATTCTACTGAAGATAAAATGTCACCTACATCTTGGATGGTCTGAAGGTAAGTGAACTAACAGCAAATTTTAATTTTTGGGTGAACTATTCCTTTATGGGTTGTTATTTTGCCCTTTTTACAAGATGCAACATAAGTCTGAGGTGTCCCCAGAATAGGTCTGTTGGAGTTTCAGCTCAGAATAGTAACATTGTAAAATTACATAATAATAATAATAAAGAATTTAAAACGTTATGGTTGTTTTTCTTTGCTTTCAGACAAACCATTGAGCTCTTATTTTGGTAGAAGACTGCATAAAAAACTCTTATTGGTTTTTCTTGTTGACATTTCTTGTTGGTACCTGTGGCCTAGTGGTTGGCGTGCTGATGTGACGCGGCTGTGCCTCCAGCTGCCCGGGTTTGAGTCTTGACCCAGGGTCTTTTGCCGATACCACCCCTCCCCCCTCTCCACCCAGCAATTTCCTGCTGAGCTCCACTTTTCTGTCACCTGGACACACAAAAAGGCCAAAAAAAGGCATCTCTTTTGTTGACAACATATTTATAAACCAATCCTGTTACAAACTTGGGAAGATGTTTGGCACATGTTGCATTTTAAAGTTCAAACTCTGTCCCACCATCCTCCTTTCACAGATGTATTTCATAGATGTATAAATGAACTGTTGTTGATCCATTTGTTGTATGCCTTGTTTGCATGTTTTGTAGTTTCAAACCCCCCTATTGTGTTGTCATACCCTTAGAATTTTTTTTGTTGTGTCTTCATTTCCCATCTGCTCTGTGACCTAGTTTTCTGCCTGTGTCTGATTATGTTATTTGGTTCAGGTCTGTGTCATTAATTATCCTCTTTTTGCCCTTATTTAAGTTTTAGTCAGTTCACTGTTCTCTGTCTGGTCTACTATGTCCCTACATGTGTCTCCTGCCTGCCTGTTTGTGGATATACCCTCTTGTGGATTAATTAAAGACTATTTGACTTGATCTTCTTCTTCTTCTTCTTCTTTGTCTTCTTGTTCATGTCAAGAGTAAAACTGTGTGTTTCTCAGCGCTTTGTTTTTCGTTTTTTGTGTTTCAGTTGTTTGTTTTTTTGTCATGGATATCGCCGCACATTTCTCCTCTTTAGCCGTAAGGACCTTCCCCTTTTGGACTATGCTGTTAAGTTCAGTCAACTTTTAACGGCTTTTGTTGGCTTTTTGCTGATCTCACTGTTTTAGATCGATACAAATTACCATTGCCCCGTCGACCTCCCAGACACCACTGGACTGAGCTGGAGGGAGGCAGTCATCCAGTGTCTGGAGAGCATCTACCCCAATCCAGAAAACAGCCAGACCCAGAGCCTAGTCCATCATCACCCCATTGCACAGCCACCATGGCTGAGGGTGAGCTGAGCTCAGTGGAATGTGTATTACCTGCTTTTCCTTTGTCGTCATCTGCCTGTCCTGAACTTTCAATCTGCCTTGAACTGTCTGAAGGTCGTTCCTTTGTTGCTGGCTGTTACCAGTGTTGGGCAGTAACACATTACTTTGTAACACGTTACTGTAATTTGATTATTTTTTTTAGTAATGGAGTAATTTAATGCGTTATAATTTCCAAATGAGTAATTAGAATATAGTTACAAGCATGCGTTACCGCTGCGTTACATCATTGCCGACAGAATGTGTTCCCCCCTTCTAAGCGACATCCCCGTCATAAGGCCGCCGCCCACACGGGAGTGCTACCTTCCTCAGCCAGTGGATGGGGATTCCTCTCTGGGCAACTCCCTCTCGCAACGGGGGACCAGGGACAGAGAAACTGGAATTTAGTCGGCAGCCTCAACCAACCGCAGGGTAAGTGGTAATAAAAGAAACATCATTTACCTCTTTGGTGGCTGGGAGGCCGTCACCGTCATTTCTCTGTCCCGGTCCGGGTTTTCACCAACTTCTTTTGCGAGCAAGAGGAGATGACATCATCAGGTGTTGCCCAGCTGTGCTGTCTAAGCTCCGCCCTGCCTGCATTCTCCACCAGTGTACCGGGACAAGCAAATGACAGACACAGTGGGCATGTCGTCAGGCCTCGGAGAGGCTTTTATTGAACATAAAATAACCAAAAGTGTCCAAAAAGGGGAAAATAAAGTGTCCAAAATAAACAGGGGATCTGGTGTCCTCGTCGTGCTGGGGGTTGCTGCTAGGGGAAGTGATCAAAAGGGAAGGGTCCAGGTAAGGGGCCGAGTCCGGCAGCCGCACACACTCCCTTTTTAGGTCCGCGGCTCTAGGGGCAGCGGCTTCCTTTAGCGCACTGTAAAAAATTTGTTGAGTCAACTTAAAATAATTTGTAACCTGGCTGCCTTAAAATTTTAGGTTCAGTCAACTCAAAAAAAGTTTATTCAACTTGAAATGTTAAGTTATACTAAGTGACAACTTAGATATTTGAGTTGAATCAACTTAAAATTTTAAGGCAGATGGGTTACCCATCTGTTAAGTTTAGCAAACACAAATATCTAAGTTGTTACTTAGTACAACTTAAGATTTCAAGTTGAATAAACTTATTTTAGTTGACTAAACTGAAAGATTTAAGTCAGCAGGGTAACAAATTATTTTAAGCTGACTCAACAAATTGTGTTTTTTATTTTTTACAGTGTACGTCCTCCTTGGCTCACAGCACTTCTGGGGGATTCAACGGCCTGGCATCCTCGCCTGTCAGTCGTCTAACGGGTGCAGTACTCCTCCGGACTGTGGGTCCGGCAGCTCGTTGCTTCGGCGGCGCGTGATCCCCTTAACACTCGAGGAGTGTGTCCATGTTTGCGGACCTTATCTTCCTCTGAGGAGGTTAATGTTGTTAGCATTGATACAGAGACTCACCACCTTAAACTCTTGCAAAATGAGCAGACTAAATTTTAAATTGAGTGTTTCTATCTGCTCTCGCCATAAGGGATGAGGATACATGTGATTTATGTGTGGTTTGTTTGGGAACGGAGCAAATATATTCACCATTCCAGGGGGCTGCATTGAAACACTTTCTTCCAGACCTGAGGGGCCATCATGTGCTTGTCTGCATAGACACATCGGTGGTCTCCTGCGTCAACCGCTACGGGGGGGTCTGCGCTCGCACCCACTATACAAGTTGGCACACCAGATCCTCCTGTGAGCTCAGGAAAAACTCGGGTAACACTTTATTTTGATAGTCCACTTAGACATTCTGCTAACAGTAAGTAACTTTGCAACTGCATGTCAACTAGTCATTAGGGTATTAGTAGACTGTCTGCTTAATATCTCCTAACACTCTTCTAAACTTTGCAAGTATATGTCAACTTATTCTACTAACCCCAAACCTAACCTAACAGTCTGCTCTGAGAGTTAGTAGTTATGTAGTTGCAAATTAATGAGAATTAGTTGACATGTAATTGCAAAGTTACTTACAGTTAGTAGAATGTCTAAAGTGGACTATTAAAATAAAGTCTAACCACTCTTCTCACTCATAGCAGTTTACATCCCTGGGCACCTGAATCAGGGAGCAGACGTCCTGTCGAGACAGGGGCTAAGGCCAGGAAGCTAGATCACAAGGTGGTTAAACTCCTCTTGAAGGAGTTTGGCCAGGCAGAAGTGGATCTATTTGCATCGCAGGAAATGCACACTGTCCGCTCTGGTTCTCCCTCATGCATCCAGCTCCATATGGGCTGGATGCCATAGTGCAGAGGTTTGCAAGGCCTCGTCTGTATCCTTTTCCCCCAGTTGCTCTGCTCCTGGGAGTTCTGGAGAGAGTACACCGGGACGGTAGCCCCATTCTGGCCAGAGTATGGTTCTTAGACCTTGTGTCCCTTCTCGATGACTCTCCCTTGGAGATTCCAATCAGGAGAGACCTTCTATCTTGGTGGGGGCTCCATCCTCCACCCCACACCCGGAGCATTGGAAGCTGTTGGCGCCCTGAGGGTGCATAGCTCTTAGCATCCGGTCTCTCAACCAAGGTTGTTGAGACAATAATCGAGTCCAGAGCTCCTGCCACGAGGAAACAGTATGCCCTGAAGTGGAAACTTTTCACTTCTTGATGCAGAAAATGACTGCAAGACCCAGTCAACTGCCCAATTTGTACAGTTCTAAATTTTCTGCAGGTGCATTACTTAACAGGGTTTTCCCCCTCCACTCTGAAGGTATATGTGGCGGGCTTAGCTGTTTACCATGCCCCTTCAGGTGGTCAGTCATTGGGAAGAAACCTGTTGATAATATGCTTCCTTCATGGTGCTTTGAGGCCAGGAGAAGTATGGCGGCTTCTAAAGCTTTTTCTCAGGGTTTTAATTGCAAGATGTGTATGGCGCGACAGACTGGTCCTTTCTGCTCGCATTTCTTAGATTTTACAATGTAGATTCTCAGCTGCTTCTGTCTTAGCTGTGCTCGCCATGATTTCACACTAGACAGAAATGCCATTCCCAAAGCATTTCTGATGTGGCATGGGTTCCCTGAAGGGAATCAGGCATATGTAACCATGATTGGCTGAGGGGAACGAGACGCTGTGTTTCCTGACATACTTCTTGCATCCCTGACTGATCGGCTTGCTTCGACCTATTAGAAGCTAATGCTGTTTGTTTTGGATGCACTTTTAGGCTTCCTGGTCTCTACGTCACCCCACCCATGACATCTCACCATTCAACTGGACTGATTTCACACATGGTTCGTGACACGGTCATCTCTATCGGTAATGTGGAACATAGTTCTTTGTCTTGCCTGACTAGCTTGTACTGCAATAGCAGAGCCTACATCTCCTTAGGCTATTGCAAGGTAGCGGTGACACATTCAAAAGCCATAAAGTACTAATTTACCATCATTTCTTGAAAATAGAGTTAACATTATACAATTAATGTACAACTTTATATACACCTCTCTAAAAAAAATGATTAAAATAAAAATAAAAATATTGTTATATGGACCTTGGGAACTCCAAGTGCACAACCATGAATGTCAGTAACAAAACCAAAAATAAACCAGACCGAAGTGACAGGACACGCACCCAGATTTCAAATACACTGACCGAAATTATAAACGCAACACTTTTGTTTATGCTTCCATTTTTCATGAGCTGAAATAGTCTATTTCTCCCAAATATTGTTTACAAATCTGTCTTAATGTGTTCGTGAGCACTTCTCCTTTGCCGAGATAATCCATCCACCTCACAGGTGTGGCATATCAAGATGCTGATTAGACAGCATGATTATTGCACAGGTGTGCCTTAGGCTGGCCACAATAAAAGGCCACTCTAAAATGTGCAGTTTTATCACACAGCACAATGCCACAGATGTCGCAACTTTTGAGGGAGCATGCAATTGGCATTCTGACTGCAGGAATGTCCACCAGAGCAGTTGCCCATGAATTGAATGTTCATTTTTCTACCATAAGCCGTCTCCAAAGGCGTTTCAGAGAATTTGGCAGTACATCCAACCAGCCTCACAACCGCAGACCAGGTGTAACCACACCAGCCCAGGACCTCCACAACCAGCATCTTCATCTCCAAGATCGTCTGAGACCAGCCACCCGGACAGCTGCTGCAACAATCGTTTTGCATAACTAAAGAATTTCTGCACAAACTGTCAGAAACCATCTCAGCGAAGCTCATCTGCATGCTCGTCGTCCTCATCGGGGTCTCGACCTGACTGCAGTTTGTCGTTGCAATCGACTTGAGTGGGCAAATGCTCACATTCGATGGCGTCTGGCACTTTGGAGAGGTGTTCTCTTCATGGATGAATCCCGGGTTTCACTGTACAGGGCAGATGGCAGACAGCGTGTATGGCGCCGCGTGGGTGAGCGGTTTGCTGATGTCAACGTTGTGGATCGAGTGGCCCTTGGTGGTGGTGGGGTTATGGTATGGGCAGGTGTATGTTATGGACAACGAACAAAGGTGTATTTTATTGATCACAGAGATACTGTGACGAGATCCTGAGGCCCATTGTTGTGCCATTCATCCACGACCATCACCACATGTAGCAGCATGATAATGCAGGCCCCATGTTGCACGGATCTGTACACAGTTCCTGGAAGCTGAAAACATCCCAGTTCTTGCATGGCCAGCATACTCACCAAACATATCACCCATTGAGCATGTTTGGGATGCTCTGGATCGGCGTATACAACAGCGTATTCCAGTTCCTGTATATATCCAGCAACTTTGCACAGCCATTAAAGAGGAGTGGAGCAACATTCCACAGGCCACAATCAACAACCTGATCAACTCTATGCGAAGGAGATGTGTTGCACTGCGTGAGGCAAATGATGGTCATACCAGATACTGACTGTGTAATGTAGAGAGGGAGACGAGGGGATCCAAATGCAAGAGGGAAAGTCCGGGGCTTTTATAGGGCGCCTGATTGGCCACAGGTGCTGATGCAATTAGCGTGATGGATAATGAAATATGTAGTCCGGGGTGTAGAGCAACAGTCAGTGCGTAATGACAGAGCGAGAGCGACATCTGGTGGTGAGCGGACAACAGGTCACCAACCAGATTCATGACATAGCCCCCCCACAAAGAGCGGCTTCCAGACGCTCCAACCGAACAACAGTCCAGGGGAGCGGCGGAGCGGGAGCGAGACAGGGCGACGGTTGGAGGACCAGGTCCATGCGGAGGACCCGGTGACATAGGCAGGACCGGCAGGGCAGGAACCCTCCAGGGCGGAGCAGGAGGCGGAGCAGGAAGCGCCGGAGCCCTCCAGGGCGGAGCAGGAGGCGCAGGAGCCCTCCAGGGCAGAGCAGGAGGTGGAGCAAGAGACGCAGGAGCCCTCCAGGGTGGAGCAGGAGGTGCAGGAGCCCTCCAGGGTGGAGCAGGAGGCAGAGCAGGAGGCGCAGGGGCCCTCCAGTGTGGAGCAGGAGGCAGAGCAGGAGGCGCAGGGGCCCTCCAGGGTGGAGCAGGAGGCAGAGCAGGAGGCGCAGGGGCCCTCCAGCATGGAGCAGGAGGCGCAGGGGCCCTCCAGGGCGGAGCAGGAGGCGCAGGGGCCCTCCAGGGCAGAGCAGGAGACGCAGGGGCCCTCCAGGGCAGAGCAGGAACCTGCGTCATGGACTGGACCTGGAGAGAGCAGGGACAGAGGATGCAGACAGAATAAGGAGAGAAGCAGAGAGTGTATAGGTTAAAGTTGTCTCCATAGAAGGTTCTACAGCTAAAGCTGACACCTCAGGAGGCATTTGCGCAGCTTCTCTGACAGGAGAGGCCTCGGGAGCTGACTCGTGGTCAGACAAGACCTCTGGAGCAGACTTGAGATCAGACGGGACCTCTGGAGCAGACTTGAGATCAGACGGGACCTCTGGAGCAGATTTGTGAACAGACGAGATCTCTGGAGCAGACTTGTGACCAGATGAGACCTCTGGAGCAGACCTATGAACAGACGTGACCTCAGGGGCATACTTGTGAACAGACGTAACCTCAGGGGCAGACTTGTGAACAAACGTGACCTCAGGGGCCGACTTGTGAACAGACGTGACATCAGGGGCCGACTTGTGAACAGACGTGACCTCAGGGGTATAGTGTGCAGCCCATATACTCAGAATAGTGACCGCCATCACACTGGCAGACATGACGTGACGAGGCTCTGGGAGGTCGGACGAGACCTGAGGAGGCTCTGGACAGACAGACGAGACATGACAGGGCTCTGGGAGGTCAGACGAGATGTAACTTGACTCTGGGCGGACAGACGAGACGTGACTTGACTCTGGGCGGACAGACGAGACGTGACTTGACTCTGGACGACCAGCCGGGATGTGACTTGACTCAGAAACAACGGCAATAACTTGACTTGGCTCATGAGGATCAGCAGTGACTTGACTTGGCTCATGGAGATCAGCAGTGACTTGACTTGGCTTATGAAGATCAGTAGTACCTTGACCTGACTCGTGAAGATCAGCAGAGACTTGACTCAGCTCAGGAACGATGGCTCTGACTTGACTTGGCTCAGGAATGACAGCTTTGACCTTGCTTGACTCAGGAACGATGGCTGCGACTTTGCTTTACACAGGAACGACAGCTTTGCCTCTGCTTGACTCAGGAGGTACAACTGTGACTCGACTTGACAGAGGAAATACAGCTATAGCTTGACTTGACTTAGGAAGAGCAGCTCTGACTTGCCTTGACACAGGAAACACAGCTTTAACTTGACTTGACCTTGGAAACACGGCTGTAACTTGACTTGACACTGGAAATACAACTGTGACTCGACTTGACAGAGGAAATACAGCTGTAGCTTGACTTGACTTAGGAAGAGCAGCTTTGACTTGCCCTGACACAGGAAACACAGCTTTAACTTGACTTGACCCTGGAAACACAGCTGTAACTTGACTTGACACTGGAACAACAGCTGTAACTTGATTTGACACAGGAACGACTGCTGTAATTTTGCTTGTCTCTGGAGCGGCAGCCGTATCTTGACTAGACTCTGAAGCTTGACAGGACCTGGGAACAACAGCTGCAACTTAACTGGACTCGGAAACTTGACTTGACTCGGGAAACACAGCTGTAACTTGTCTGGACTCAGGAAACACAGCTGTAACTTGGCCTGACTCGGGAAACACAGCTGCAACTTGACTGGACTCGGAAAACACAGCTGCAACTTGACTGGACTCGGAAAACACAGCTGCAACTTGACTGGACTCGGAAACTTGACTTGACTTGGGAAACACAGCTGCAACTTGACTGGACTTGTAAACTTGACTTGACTCAGGAAACGCAGCTGCAACTTGACTTGACTCAGGAAACGCAGCTGCAACTTGACTTGACTTGGGAAATGCAGCTGTAACTTGACTTGCCTCAGGAAACACAGCTGCAATTTGACTTGACTCAGGAAACACAGCTGCTACTTGACTTGACTCTGGAAACGCAGCTGCAACTTGACTTCACTCTGGGGTAGCAGCTGTGACGTGACGGAGCTCTGTCTTCGCCGCCTTTTTGAGAACGGGCGCTGCAGTCGCCACCATTGCATGAGCGCGCTCCAGCACGGCCGCCATTTGACGAGCGGGTTGCGCGGCCGGCGTTACCGTGATGTCGCATTGCTCCTCCGCGACACCCATGGTAAACAATGAGCCCACAGTAAATAAAGCAAAGTCCAGAAAAGCGGCTAATGATGAGCGCGGACCCTCGCGTCTCAGCCTCGCCCTTAACGGCTGATTGACTCCATCACAGAAAATCTCAATAACAATACAGTCCGGGAGGGTGGAATAGTTAGCAATGGCCAGAAATTCACGGGTGTATTGCTCAAGAGTGCGTGGTCCTTGTTTGAGTCGGAATAAAATTCTTGTAGTGTCCATACCTGTATAATGTCCGTGAGTAAAGCTGCTGGATCCTTGTGTGACTGAGTATTCTGTAATGTGGAGAGGGAGACAAGAGGCGAGGGGATCCAAACGCAAGCTTTTATTAATAGGACAAGACAAATACATGGTCAAGCAGGCAGGGTCAGAACAGTTACAAACAGGTATGTTGGAGCGAGGCACAAGAGTAGTCCGTGAGGCAGGCGTGGGTCGATCAGCGGCAAACATAATCCATGACGTGAGGCAGAGGGGTAATCCTCACAACAAGCAAGAGTCCACAAGGCAGGCGGCGAGACAGACGAAACGAGATGGCCAGGCGAGAACGCTAAACTTAGGGAACTCAGGAACTAGGGAACAAGGGAACTCGGAAACTAAGAAACTAAGGAACAACTCTGAAAAGGTGCTAGCACTTGGAGAGCGCTAAACGCAACCAACACAGTACTCCACATTAACTCCACAATACTCGGTGAACACAGAGGGAAAGTCCGGGGCTTTTATAGGGCACCTGATTGGCCACAGGTGCTGATGCAATCAGCGCGATGGATAATGGAATATGTAGTCCGGGGTGTAGAGCAACAGTCAGTGTGTAATGACAGAGCGAAAGAGACATCTGGTGGTGAGCGGACCGCAGGTCACCAACCAGATTCATGACAGACTGGTTTTCAGACCCCTCCAATACAGTAAAACTGCACATTTTAGAGTGGCTTTTTATTGTGGCCAGCCTAAGGCACACCTGTGCAATAATCATGCTGTCTAATCAGCATCTTGATATGCCACACCTGTGAGGTGGATGGATTATCTCGGCAAAGAAGAAGTGCTCACTAACACAGATTTAGACAGATTTTTGAACAACATTTGAGAGAAATAGGCCTTTTGTGTACATAGAGAAAGTCTTAGATCAGGGGTCCTGGAACCTTAATCAAACACACCTGAACCAGCTAATCAAGGTCTTAACAGGTATAATTGAAACGTCCAGGCAGGTGTGTTGAGGCAAGTTGGAGCTAAACAAAAGTGTTCCGTTTATAATTTTGGTCAGTGTAATTTGTATGATTATCCCCTACAATTAATTATTTTGAGCAATTTTAAAATGAGATAAGCTTCTTGGAGTAGTAGCGGTTCTTTCTTATATTTCCAAATCAGACACATAAAATAATTTAATAAATACATATTTACAATAGCACTTAAATAACTAGCAAATAATAAAATTAATAACTATTAGCTGATTGCTAATTGATGCAAGGACAAAGTTGGAGCGCCCACACGCAATACTGAGAGAGAGTAGACCCTTACGAAAAGAAGTTTATTCAAGTGTGCTATTAGTATACTTCTTTTAAATTAAAAATAGGAAAATATACTTTTAGTCTACTTTTTATGTACTTCTCGGAAATGGGCTTTATGTACTTCTCAGAAATATACTTAAAATGACACTTAAGTATACTTGACATACTTAGGAAAAATTTAAATATATTTGAGATATACTTGTGCTCCTAGAATCCATGTTTTTTATTGTTATAAGGTAGGGGGTAGACGCTATTACACGTCTTCTGTACGAAATTTCCAAAAAACACAAGTGAAGAAGAAACTGAAACAACATGTAATTTAACACGATCATCAGACATAAAACAGCATTAAAACTGTGTAACATTATGGAATAAAATGTTGACCAGTGAAGAAGTAATTATTACTGTAAAGCTTTAGGGTGTTGATCGACTCCATCTACATTTTCATTACCATTCTGAATCCAATTCATAGTCTTTTTTCAGCTTTTTGTTCAAAATGTTGTTTATTTCTTTTTTATAATTATTTATGAAACTTACCCACATTCATTTATATAAAAAAAGAATGTATGAAGCTAGAATAAAATGTTTTTGTTTACAAGCAGATACCCTGTTCTTTCTTTTGATGTTTTGTAATTTATAAAACAAAATATATACAAATAATACCTAAATAGGGACATAGTAGTATACTTAAAGTATGATGTAAAGTTCATTTAAAGAAAACTTACAAGTATACTTCCAGTATAAAACTACTAAACTAGTAGTTTACTATGACTATACTTCAAAGTGTTCTAAAAATGCTACTACAAGTATTTAATTAATAAACTATCAGTATACCTGTAAGTTCACTTTTAGTATAGTTTGCAGTACAAGCTAAAAAATTTATGTAAACTTGTTGTGTACTCAAAGTTTACTACTGTTATGCTTAAAGTATACTTAAAAGTATACTTTTATGTACTAGAAAGTGGGCCAATTTAGTCCCAAGGAGTATTAAAATAGTACACTTACGAGTATACTACCAGTACACTAATATTTGTATACTTACTACATAAAGTATACTTAAAAATATACTTGAACTTTACTTAAGTATACTTAATAAAATAAATTTGAAATATACTTTTTGGTAAGAGGAGCCAATTCATAGTAGAACATTGTATATTTCAAAGCGCACGTTCAGTTTTGTGTGAGAAAGAAGGAAATCCAGCTGCGAATGGAAAGATTCTTTTGCTCGCGCATTACATGGATGCAGTCAGGTTACAATGCGCTTTCGACATGAGTTATTAAAATAACTCCATAAAAGCTGCCTAAGTTTAGACAGTATATATAAAAAAGGGAATGTTTTGAAGTTCCGTGCGCGGGCACGTATAGTGCGTGATGTGTTTCTTTCTTTGATCAGCGCGTCTTTCTGTTGACATGCAAGAGGAAATGCATCATTTCATCTGACTCGCTCTGAGCTCGATTTAAAACCACAAGGCACCAGTGCGCGCTTTCCTCACTTTCAGTCATCTACAAACTATTTCTTCATTAGGCATCAGACCGCTGGAGCTTTGTGCAGACTGGGAGTATGGCTCAGTGGATGCAATATACAATATTTCTGACTGTTGTCCTGCGTGTATGGTCATCTACTGAGACGAGCAGAAGACGAGAGTTCACAGAGGCACAGGTAATGACGTGATTTACTGTAATAGTACTTTTGTGTTACCTTTGAGGTACCTTTTATGATACAAATGAAATACTTTAAAAGTATCAATAAATTAACCTGAGAGTTTCACTGTTAGGTTACCACTTACGAAAATGACCCATGGTTTTATTATAGTAAAAGTGTAGTAACTATGTTTATTGGCATATTTATTACCATTTGTATAACAACAGTTTTACAAATACCATAGTTAAACTATGGTTAGTGTAGAATAAACATGGTTAATTTGTGGTTACCATGGTTTAACTATAGTAACCTTTATTATTATGATTACTATTAATTGTAGTAAAACCATTGTTAATTTTTGTAAGGGATCCCGATCTATGAAACAGCCAGAAGACAATGCTAAAAAATAATAGGTTCAAGAATACCAAACCCAAGAATTCTGAAATAATTAAATTCAATTAAATATTATGGAAAGGTAAAAGAATATTGAGACAGTTTTAGTCTGACCAATTCAGAACTCAAATCAGAACTCAGTTCAGTCAGTGCCTCTTATTATAATAATTTTTGGCCAAACTCTTCTGGTTTTTAGGTCAAGTTTCTGAGTTTTTGTTGTATTAATGTATTAGTCCTATTTATTAATACATTAAAACTGTAATCCATACAATGTTTTGTAGATTATGTATGAATTACATTACATTTCACAATACATGATGAACATTTTATGATAGGCATGTCTTTAACCATATTATATTTTGGCACTTGTTTTAAACTAGACCTAGCATTTGTCATGTTATTTTTTAACATTTTATAATTTAACATTTAACAACAGAATTATTGGGATAATTTATTAGACTGTATGTATATCCTCTTTACATTTAATAGATGTACCTGAGACGGTTTGGATATCTAGATACTCCACTGAACCCAGAAGCTCAGAGAGATTCCAGTGAGTGGGCTATGAAAGTGGCTTTAAGGTAAAACAGCCAACAGTGAATGTAGTAGTGTTGTCACGGTACCAAAATTTCAGTATTCGGTACCAATACCAGTGAAAATCCACGGTTCTCGGTACCAATTTCGGTACCAAATCAAAACACAAAAACATGAATTGAACAACACACTATTTTTATTTATAACAAACAAAAATAAAACAAAGTTTTGACTTGGAAGCTGGTATTTTGAGCTGAGGTGATGAAGCATTTGCTGGAATCCCCATTTTTCACTGTATAAACTGGCACTTAATCCATACATGTGAATTCAGCAACAGCTCGGTTCAGTTTTCTTGCCTTTTTGTCGTACTTCTGCTGCTCAAAAGCATCTGGAACCATTGTCTGCTTAAGAGTTTGGTTCGTGGTCTTCTTCAGCCTGCAGCTGTAAAAGGAAAATATAATATACTTCAGTAAAACAATGGGCTGAGTCTGACTAAATGCAATATTAGATTGACACCAGCTAAACAGAACTTTATATATAACTTTTCAGTAAATAACAAACCTCAGCTTTTTATAACAAAGTTAGATAAGATTACTTATACTGAGTGTAAGATATCAATGTTACACAGACGGAAACTGTAGTATTAAAAACACTTTACAAAAAGATAACATTTAACATGACTTAATAAACAAGTGTTACATAGCAATTATTCTTCTTAATTTCAAAATGTATTCATTTATTTTAAATTAAAAGTTGTATCTGTTGACATTATTTCACGCACAATGAACAAACATGAACGATCAAATGTTTGTATAAAACAACATTCACACACATTAATTAATGTTCACTCACTGTAAATTTATGTTAGATAATATATTAAGTCATGTTAATGAATAGTATCTTTTACCAAACTATACAGGACTGTATTTGACTGTACTTTTATTTAATCAAACTGCGCAAACTATATTTCATAGCCTAGAACTGCTTTTCTGATGGACCGATTTTAAGGCATTAACCATACATTTGTACATTTGTTCTCTAACACACATATTTTAGCTACACGGGTCATTTAAAAGCCTCAGGTGTGTAAAAATAGTACACTATCATGTCCTGTTTTTTTTTTTTTTTTAAATAAATGCTATAGGAGCATTAAACACTTAATAAAGAAGTTTATTCTAATTCTCGCGTTAGCATTAGCCGCGCTTATGCTAACGATTAACTAAGCAAATGGCTATGTTTATTTAACGTATAATTTTTATAACAGAAGCTCTAAATATAAAATTAAATTAAAACTTACCTGCTTGAACTTTCATTAAATCTGGGTGTCGGTTTTTGAGGTGTTTTATTAAGTCGATGTATTTCCTCCTTTTGAGAGAGAACTTCGATGACACCGTTTGCAAGTGGGTTTCCGGTGATCTATGATGTTGCCCTTGTCATCAGTCGCAAATACAAAATATTTCCACACGTGGCTCCTTCCTCCTTTCTTTTCAACAAGCGGATTCAGAGCAGCCGCATCAGCAGCACCACCGGTCGCCGTGTCTTTCTGCTTTTATGAAGAAGACGCAACTGCGCACTTTTTGCATAGCGCAGCAAGAACCGGGTTGACCGGGTGCTCGGTACCACCGGTACTTAAGAAAACCTGGGCCCGTAACATTTAATTTTTTTTAGTACCGACTTGGTACCGAAGTACCGGGTCTTTTGACAACACTAGAATGTAGTATATATATATATATATATATATATATATATATATGACAGTGGCGATTTCTTTAAGACTGCAAGGGAAGCTCAGCTTCCCCTATAATGTCACAAAATTAATGGTCAAATTATGTACTATTGTATTAACATTTTATTGACTAAAAATGCGTTAGAAAACGTTCATCTCAAAGACGAGTTCGTTCAGAATCAGTTAGATATAGCAGGTCGGCTGACTTGATTTTCTTCTCATACATTCCCGTAGCGTCACAGTGCATTTCCCCGTTGAAGCCCAGCGTCCATTGACTTAAATGGGGCTGCTTTGAACGTTTTTTTTTCAGTGCTTTGAAACTAGACGGTCATTGGATAAACGCTGCGATTATGTCCCGCCCACGGACGCTCAGCGTCTCTGGGGGTGAATGAGGAGCAAATGAGGAGTGGGCTGGCCTGGACGCCGAGCTTCTGCGTGATGATTGGAGGGTCTGTCGAAAGATTGCATCTCCTTTTGACTGACAGCGATTTTGTACTATAAGGAATCGCTGAAGCTATTCGCGCTCAGTCCCATCGTGGATTTCTCAAGTTCAGTCGAAATAAAACTGCTGCAACCTATTTCTTTATATTTGCTTGGCGAAATTGCTTGATTTTCATCATACATTTCACACAATTATACACCACATTCCTTGTTTCACTTTTACAGAGTTTAATATTTTTTTTAGATCGTTCATTCATTCATTCATGTTAATATTTAATGTAGTAATCAATATATATATATAGATTATTACATTAAATATTAACATGGAGGATGACTATAAATTAATATAAATATATATATATATATATATATATATATAGTAATCTTGAAAAATTTTAACATAACATAATGAAACCTTATATTTCTATTAAAATACTTTAGAAATAAATAAATAAATAAATCTCCATAATAACCTTATTTAAATTGCAAAATATTTATACTATATAGTAGCATCTGACTAAAAGAAAAAATACATCATATTTTGCATAATAAAACTAAAGCTTTTTTTTTTTACGATTGTTTGCATTGTGACTTACTTATGACAATAAGGCACATTCTTGTGAATAAATAAATAGACAATTTTACGATGTAGGCCGAAAATGAGCTTCCCCTATTTGACAGACCAGTAGCCGCCACTGATATATGAAGAGTTCAGATGCAAAAGCCCCTAAATCCATCTGACGTATTTTTTTTTAAATTAGCATTTCTTTCTGGCTACTTTATATAGGTTTCTATGTAAGTACTGGTACTTCTGATTGGGCTGAGGCTGGAATTTAGCGAGTTTGATGTAAAAGTATTTGATGGACGTACACTATATGTCAGGAGCATTCAAGTCAAGTCAAGTCAAGTCACCTTTATTTATATACCGCCTTTAACAATACAGAATTGTGACAAGGCGGCTGTACAGTATTAAATAGGAAACAGTACATCAACAATGCCAAAGGCAACATTAAACACTCAAATTATAGGTAAAGGTAGTTAATCAAAAACAATAAAATAAAATGCAATATTGTGTTAAGAGAAAAGTGTCCCCAACTAAGCAAGCCAGAGGCGACAGCGGCAAGGAACCAAAACTCCATCGGTGACAAATGGAGAAAAAAAACCTTGGGAGAAACCAGGCTCAGTCGGGGGGCCAGTTCTCCTCTGGCCATAGTTCCCGTGGTCTTGTGCTGACAGCCGTCTAGGTGATGTGGTCTTTAATGTGGATCCGTCTCTGGGGCTCATCTAGTTGATGTGGACTCCGCTGACATTCAGGGCTGTAGAGGTCGTCTCTAGGTGCTGATCCACCGTCTGGGCTGGGTTCGGACTGGATCCGGGGGACTGCAGTGACCATCTGATCTGGATACGGACTGGATCTGGTGGTTAATGAGTATTCACAGAGTATCATTATCTCATTTTTGACCGAGATGGCTTTTAGCTGGTTTTGCATCTGAACTCTTCATATAGACTTTTATGTTTATTTTATGTTTATGTTTATCCACCATCTTACCTTAGCTTTCCCTATGTAGTAATATTTGATAATGTTACAGTTTCTGAAGTTAATGACTTTGTAATCTCTGTTGTATCTACTGCTGTGTGCTTCTGAACTGTCATATTTCTTAAAGACTCTTTCAGAAGGTGTCAGGGCTGTCGATCACTGGAAATCTTGACAGATCCACTCTTCTTAAAATGAGGCAGCCGCGGTGTGGTGTTGAGGACCCCTTCAATCAAGAGTCTTTAAAATACAGACGATTTGGTGGTGGGCATTTAATAATACAGTCAACATTGTGAACAAATCAGTAATATTTTCTATGAAGTCTGTATTATAATAAAGGCTGATCTTAATGCAGTGTAATGCATGCACAATGCCTTATTTAAAATTGCCATTCTGTGCCAAAAACAGTGTTGAGGATCTATTTGCAGCAAAAAATAAATAAATAAATATACTTTTTATTAAGAAATAGCACATAGACAAGGACTGACACAACTGAACTGAAAACACAGGCTTAAATTTAAATTAAGTAAGTGGAATCCTGTGGGGAAACTGGAATTAAACACTCAAAACAGAATGTGGCATGTATCACCTCATAAATTATATATAAATATAAAACTTACCTGTTTGTGTTTATAACTTAAAGAGTATGATGTAAACAAATTAAACCTACGTATGAAAAAAATATAGTTCCCATCATTATAATGTATTTTAAATCTCATATTTGGACAGTATTTAAGGGATAATTCACCCAAGTAAAAATACGGTCATTATTTACTAACCCTCAAGCTGTTCCAAAACCTGTATGAGTTTCTTTCTTCTGTTGAACAAAAAATTATATATTTTTCAGTGTGGGTAACCAAACAGTTCCCCACTGACTTTCATATAGTACAAAGAAAAAAAAATAAAAAATAATATTGAAGTCTATAAAGAACATCACCTGATTTAGCACACTCTTCAAAGTATCTTCTTTAGTGTGGAAGTGAATAGAAGAAAGAAATTCATAAGTTCGAATCAACTTGAGAATGAGTGAATGATGGCAGAATTTTCATTTTTTTTCACTTGTAGCAAGACTTCTTGTAAATATACACAAGGCTTTATAATGTGGTCATAATATTTGTAAGTGATCCTAGACTGCTTTCGGTAAATAACGTAATTATGCATGCATTAAATTGCCTTAAGAATACCCTTATAATGTATTATAAAAACAGGTTTCATAGAAAGTCTTACCAAAAAATGTATTTAAAAGACTGGGAAAAGCAGGTTAATTCAAATGCATTTTTAGTTTTATCTCTTAAAGAAATGTTATGGGCCATGACTGTTGAGAAGTTTTCTATCCCTAAGCTGCAACCTCAAGGCAGTGTCACACCCCTTGTTAACTCCAAGCTCCGCCCACCCAATCTCAGGCCAATCAGGACTGCCTCACAGGCATTATTAACTGCACCTGGGCCCACAGCTTGCCCTTTTTCTGGTTGCACACTGCTGAGCTGTGCAGAGGACTGAGTTTTGTTCCTTGTTTTTCCTGTGTGTGCGTATCTGACCATAAACCACACACACACACACAAGCGCATACATGCGCCTTTTTGTTTGTTTAATAAAGACAACTAAAACGGGAGTGACTAGACTGGATATCTGTTCTTACCGACAGCCCCACTGGCTTCAAGCTAGCTACCTATCATTCCCTCCTAACTCCTTTTCAATGACCTTCTCTGTATAAGCTCACAAAAATAACACAAAGTATTTGCAAGCACTTGACTGTACATCCAGAATACTTACTTCATTTTCCTTCAGTTAGCTGTAAAAAACTGGTATAAGATAAGAACCAGAATTGCCAGAATGTGTGAGGTACACACATTGGAATTGTGATTAACATGCAATATTTGATAATTTATGATAAATGCAACTAAACAGAGCTACAATAAATACATTAAAATGAATATATTATGATAAACAATCTAAGGATAAACAATAAAGGATAGAACAGAATAGCAGATATAACCAAGTAAATCATTTTGACCTTTATAAACAGTTGCTTGGCTTTTTAGTTTGTCTTTTGTATTTTGCAGGATTTTGGCGGAAGAAAAACTTAACATATCGCATCTACAACTACACACCAGATATGGGTAAAACTGCAACACAGACAGCCATACGCTCAGCATTTAAATACTGGAGCAATGTCACCCCACTCAGCTTTAAAGAGATTAACTATGGACTTGCTGATATTCGAATTTCATTCCACAAGAGAGATGGCTGTCCTTCACCTTTTGATGGTCCTGGTAAGTAAATCTCACAAAATTAATTATATTATTTGATTTTATATTAAAAATTGCAGTTAAAAAAAATAACAGAACATGTATTATATATATTTATTTTATTTATGTCATGTTACATATGTGATGCAATCTGGGAAAAACCCATCAGATCACTTAAACAATCTTACTCGTCTCAGTCTGCTCAATCTTGGTGATGTCAGTGCCCTAAACAATGTTATAATGGACTATTTCACATCCAGAGATGAAGGATCGAATGATGAAGTTACTAAAGAGGGAGGAGTCCGTGACAGTCTGTTTTATGCACAGTGCGCAAACAGTTGCACTGTGCATGCTTTTCTAAACTACAAGGTAGGCTGCATTATTTGTGCTATCTAAACATACAAGGGGTGATCAAAAGTTCGGTGACTATGCCCATGATAAGCAACGGAAAACAGATGTTAGTCTGTTTGTGTAATGGTACAGTATAGCACTCCTGACATGGAAGCTCTCGTTAAACCCGTGAAAATGAAAGCCGTCTCACTTAAAACCCGTTTTTCTCAAAATTCCATTCCTGAAAATCATAGCTATCAGCCAATTTAAGATTGACATAACTTTTTTCACATTCATGCTATGGACAAAATAAAAACAGTTTTGAAAAGGGCTTTCATATACCTTTCCAGAACTAATTACCCAGCTTTCATATGGTATCAAAACCTAAAAAAGGTCAAATTTCACCATGGGTTGGGTTTTCCTAGATTGCATCACATATTATTAAGTTCTAATGTTATATGGCATGTTATTATTCTCTCAGCCAAAATATGGCAAACTGTAAGCTCAGGGACACACCAGCTTTATGTACTGTTGCATTACAATGGAGAACAATAATCTTTTGTTAGGCCATGTTCTTGCCCATGCTGAAGCTCCTCCATCAGGAATAGTTCACTTTGATGAAGATGAATTCTGGACTGAAGGAAAGTATTATGGTTCCAATCTGCGTATTGTTGCGGCTCATGAGATCGGGCATGCTCTTGGTTTGGGGCATTCTCAGTACAGCAGTGCTCTTATGGCAGCACACTACACTGGTTACCAAGCCAATTTTAAGCTGCACATTGATGATATCAGAGGAATCCAAGCCATATACGGTAAAATAAGCCAAACAAATAATTCAATGCCAATGTATATAACTGCTTACATTAATTACTCTTATGACTTTAGGTAAAAGGATCTCTAGTACAACCACTACTGACGATATCTATGCTGTGACATATTCCACTACCGTGGCCCCGTTTCCCAGGGGTGACATGCTAGATCCATGCAGTGCTAAACTTGATGCTATAATGCTGGGTGAGAAAACCATGTAGTATAACAGTGCCTTTAGTGACTTCAGGTTATTAATATCATGTAACATGATATAGAAAATATTATAAAATGTTCTTTTTGTGTATGTGTGTGTGTGTTTGTGTGTGTTAGGTTCCTCACGTAAGACGTATGCTTTTAGTGGGGATTATGTGTGGACAATAACAGATATGGGCCATAACTCTCCAGTAAAAATAAGTTTGCTATGGAAGGGACTGCCAGGAAACCTGAATGCAGCTGTATATTCCCCAAGAACCAACAAGACATACTTTTTTAAAGGTAGATTATTATTCTCTGCACATAAAAGAGTTTTTATTGAAAATTGTTGTATCTGCATTGCAGCCACAATACTTAATGTAATACAAGAGAACCTGTTTAAGGTTTTAAAGTTTTAAAAGAGACAGTCCACTCATACACACATGATTAGGAGAAGTTGGAATGCTCAATATGGTGGATGCTGCAGGGGGTGTGGACTATCATAATACTGATAGCTGATTCCAAGCTACATTGCAATCATTATATTGAAATGGATGCTATTTAACTTTAAATGATACATAAAATAGATTAAAAAGTGTGTAGTTTGACACACAGTAGAAGTTAGTTTGCTGGAATCTGTCCTAAAGTTGAAAAGGTTTATATGGTCAGAGCTGGTCCTAAGTCAAACATCTGGCCTGGGAACAGACTGGATCAGGCTTACTCTGGTAACCTGGTAATGAGACAATGAAACAGAAAGACACTCATATAAGCATAGACCTTCACTTTTTCCCTTCACAAAATACTGGAGACACCCTTGGCAATGGCTGGAGTCCAGAAAGTTCAGACCATCCTCTAGGAGCAGCATTAGGAGAGGAGGAGAGGAAGAGGAGGAGAGGCATTCTCTTCATCAGTCCCTGTGGAAACAGAAGGAGAAGGAGTGGGTGGCTTAAGTCATAAGGCATACAATGTGGGATTGCCCTTGTACTGTACACTGTAAAAAATAACTAAAATAAGTTTAGTCAACTTGAAATGTTAAGTTGTACTAAGTAACAACTTAGATATTTGTGTTTGCTAAACTTAACAGATGGGTAAGTAACCCAGCTGCCTTAAAATTTTAAGTTGATTCAACTCAAATATCTAATTCGTCACTTAGTATAATTTAACATTTCAAGTTGAATAAACTTTTCTTTTTGAGTTGACTGAACTTAAAATTTTAAGGCAGCCAGGTAACAAATTATTTTAAGTTGACTCAACAAAGTGTTTTATACAGTGTAGAGGAAGACCTGACCTCCTGGACAACACATTCTCACTCCCAACTCGTCACATACTGATGCTTGGTCAGAGCCCCATTAGCATCACTTTTGGACATGCAGGGTACTCCATTGCTTTTAGTTGTTTGCATTATGCGTTGCATATTTGTAAATTTATGAATAATTTACTTTCATATATATATTTTGGAGCACCTAACCCCATCCCCACCCTAAACTTACCCACTTCTGAACAATGTAAAACATGCAATAGGTAAATAAAAGTACAGTGACAGGTATTTATTGCAAAAACTGACCATAAAAAAAGCAGTATAAAAGTATTACAAACAAGATGCGTTGCAATCCAAGTCCTCTGAAGACAAACAAACTCTTTATGTGAAAAACACAGTAAATCATATGGTTTAAGCCACTGAAAATGAATGATTCCGCTCCTGCACACACCTCATTCAAAAAGATACTCCCGAACTTGTTTAGTGTGATGCAATCGGTCATGAGACACACAAAAGCTGACGTAACACCACTTCTAGCGAAGACTTAGGATATTAATACTTTTTAAATAAATTGTGACTGCAGTTGTATTTGCCTGCTATATCCTGCATTTTATACAGATGAATGGTTAGGTTTAGGGTAGGGGTTGGGTTAGGTGCTCATAAATGTGTAAACAGTGTAATGTAAATAAAATTATTGTGACCGTTTTCATTGAAAAATCACACCCGAACATAAATGCAATAATGGCAAAATTATTGCCCAATATGTAATTTAATCATGACGATAAAATTCCCATTGCCTTTCGCATCTGCCTATTAATGCCAAAGGTGTTTCTTATTTAAAGCAATGGAGGACCCTGCGCATACAAAAAAAGTGACGCCAAAGAGTCCTGACCAAGTGTCAATATGTGACGAGTTGAGAGTGAGAATGTGTTGTCCTGTATAGTATTAAGGGGTTTCTAAATGCCAGGCATCTACATGGATCTGGTGTGTACCTCACTGCCCTCTGCAGCTGAATGTGGTTCTACGTATTTTCATTTTCCCTGAACCAATGATCAGGGGCAAAGACTTCAGAGGGTTCATCTGACCATAGGAAGAGTAGAGGCTGGAATCCAAAGACACAATGGAATGTGGTCCAGTACATGCAAGTCACAAAAAGTTCTGAGCTTTCCTGTGACAGCAGGTTCTCAAGAAGCTGGAGATTTCTTGGATTGTGTGAACTGTTTGACCATTGGTCTGGGGTTAATAACCACAGGAGAGGCTGATGGAAATTCCCAGGAGAGGGAGAAGGAGCACAACATCCTGGAAATTAACAATGTCCCTCAATTTGTCCCTCATTTTTGCAGGCCAGAGGTGCTTAACAGATCTTCAAAGGCTTTTAAGGTGAATCAAATGGCAGACCATATGAAACTGATCCACTGCCACAAGAATGCAGGTATTGTGGTTTAGATGGAAGGGAGAGGTTGCAAAGTCCATGTGGGACAGAGAGTGGCTGGAATTTGCAAGATGGGAGAAACTTTGATCGCAACACATTTTCCACACATATTCATGTTCACTTCAGCCGTCAGATTTTGCCACCAGTAGTTTCTTCTGCCAAACTACAAAGTTTGGATAACCCTGGATGACCAGTACAAGGTGTTAAGTGCAGCCATTTCAGGAGCTTCTGTCATATACAGCGATATATAAGTGTGGCCCAAAGGACAAGCAGGAAGAGTGGGATCATGAATGAGGATCATTGAATGAGGAAAAATGGAGGATGGGAGAATGAATATGAGGTCATCTTTGGGAGTATCAGAAGTATGCAGTCGGAAGAGGGCATCAGCTTTGGTGTTTTTGGAACTAGGTCTGTATGTCACAGTGTAGTCAAATCAAGTGAAGAAGAGTGCCCACTGTGCCTGGTGGGGATTTAGGCGCTTGGCAAAGTGGACGTACTTCAGATTGTGGTGGCCATGATGACTTGGAAGGGTAGCTGGGATCCCTCTAGTCAAGTCACATTTATCTGTATAGTGCTTTTACAGAATCTGTCAAAGCAGCTTCACAGTAATAAACAGGAAAAATAGACAACAATAGTAAAGTTTGATTCAAGACCCCAGCTAAGGAAATCAGAAGGCAACAGACTGTAAGTCAGTGGTCTCAAACTCAATTCCTGGAGCTCCACAGCTCTGCACAGTTTTGCTCCAACCCTAATCAAACACACCTGATCCAGCTAATCAAGGTCTTCAGGATTACTAGAAACTTCCAAGCAGGAGTGAGTTGGTGCTGGTTGGAGCTAAACTCTATAGAGCTGTGGCCCTCTAGGGATTGAGTTTGAGACCTCTGCTGTAAGTAGCTGGACCTGGCATAGTTGGCCATAAGGATCTGTGCCAAGGGCTTGTCTCTAAATCAGGGTCGTCGCTGAAGATCTATCCTAAGGGCTTATTTTTGAGGTTTTCACTGACTGTGAAGGGCTGTGTTGAGTTTCTGGGTGCAGGTCCACCATCTGGGCTGGATAACTACGGGAACCTTGGGATAATTTTAAGACAGACAAAATAATATAAGCGTAGATACCATTTTTTTTACAATGTAACAAGTACACCGGAAGTTATGGGAGGTGTGAGCTTTTATGTCTTAGACACTTAGAGCATATGTCATAATTTAAAGATACAAAAAAAGGATAAAAAATGCAGATTTACAAATGTACTTAACTGAAGCCTAAAAAATTTCTTCTCGTTCTCAGGTGAAAAGGTCTGGAGGTTCACAAATTATCGCCTTGACTATCAATACCCCAAACCACTAAAAAGAATCCCTGCCAACATTGACGCTGCTTTGTATTATGAGAAGAACAAGAAAATTTTCTTCTTTAAGGTATAGTGAGATTTTAACATTCTGTATGCAAAATCAATTAAAAAAATATCAACATAAATTCTTACATCCTCATGTAAACAAACACTTCTCTTGATACATATTTACCATTTTATAGTTAGGTCAATGGTTCTCAGCTCCATTTATGAGGACCCAGCAGACTACACAACTTTTGTCTTTCTTATTTACACACCTGATTAAAATCATCAACTCAATATTACCAAAGAGCTGCATAAACTAAATTTATACTGTCAGAAAATGTGTACTATTTCACTACTCCCTATGCTGTGTGTACTCCTGTGCTAAAAAAAAAAAAAAAGAAATTTGCACGCTCTCACAATCTCTATTCTAGCTCAAAAGTCTTCTCTACATTGGATAATAGAAGCGGTTCTCATCCTGGTTGTAGCACCCTACCTCTGTGCACATTTTGTGTATGTCTCTTACCTGACAGACTAAAGCCCGATTCACACCTCCAGCAACATGCAGCAACAAAGTAACATGATGCCATTAATTTTCAGTGGAGAGCTAGTGACTTTCAGTGACACAAGCAACAGTGACCGTTGGAAACAGAATGCAGGCATGTCAAACAATGCGGATCACGGAACAAAGTGCATGAACAATTTTTGTGAGCAGCAACCAATAGGAGCGAAGACTGTAACTACATACATGAATATAATAAAATGATGTGTGGGGGAAAAAAAACCTTTAGGCATTCACTAGGTCTTAATGAATTTGATTTGTAACTTGATAGTTTGTGTTGTTAATTATAGGAGAAATAGGGTAAGATGAGCCATTTTTTACTTGTTTTACTTTTTTTTTATGTGGTCCTCAAGATAAGGGAAAATAAGGCAGAAGTACAAATAAAGTATCTAAAGTTCCCCTTCTGTCGTACACTTCGCGTTGTGTAGAGTGTACAACACTAGGGGTCGCTCTTGGGAGCCCAAACACCTCTGACAACTTTGAGAAAAGGCCAATGAAATTGGGTGTGCAGATTTTGCATAGCTGGCCACGCCCTGGACATCCAGGTATAAATAGGGCAGTGTGGGATCTGCTCACTCGCTCTGTTTTTCGGAGCCGAATGCAGCGTCTCTGTGTGAGAAGCGGCATCATTCACCTCTTCGTTGTTGGATCTACGGGACGGGCAGCGGCCTCTCCCTTCTCTAACACAGCTAAGTGTTGTGAGAGTCCCCTGGGTGCTTCGACGGCGACCAACAAGAGAAGATTCTCCTCTGAAAGAGCAACTTTTCTCTAAAAGAGTTACACGGTACAGATTGTGTGTTTGCATAATGCCTTTCCGTCCATGTTCTTCTGGTTGCGGTTTCCACCTTTCCTTTAATGATTGGCACAATCGCTGTGTTCACTGTTTGGGCCGTGAACATGCTGACGCAGTGCTCGTTAAGGGTAATTGTCAGGCTTGCGAGGACATGCCCTTGAGTACACTCCGCTCGAGAGCCGCGTTCTTTGTTAAGAGACTGAACTTGCCTCTTCTGCGAGTTTCAGTCGGTGGCGGATGCTAATATGGCCGCCGTACTTCAAGGGGCAGCCAAGGAGATAGGGCTGGAGTGGGTTGCCCCGCCCCGAGCCTTCGAGGCTGGATGATTGGTTTCTAGGTAACAACCGTGACTCCAGGCCACGCTCGTTCCCGGTACCATTTTTTCCCCGAAGTGCATGAGGAGTTAACGAAATCGTGGAAGGCCCCTTTCTCGGCCAGAACACGATATACTAGCTCCTCCTCCCTCACCACCCTCGATGGCAGTCCGGCGAGGGGGTACACAGAGGTCCCCCAGGTGGAGAGAGCAGTTGCAATGCATCTTTGTCCGCAAAATGCCGCCACCTGGAGGGGCCGCCCGAGGCTCCCGTTCAGGGATTGTAAGTTCTCTTCGGCTCTCGTAGCGAAGGCTTGCACGACTTCTGGACAAGCTGCGTCCGCCCTGCATGCCATGGCTATCCTGCAGGTCTATCAAGCCAAGGCATCCCGACCCAGATGTCCACTATGGTGGTCCAGGAGCGCCACCTGTGGCTAAGCCTGGCGGAGATGCGAGGTGCTGAGAACGTTCACTTTCTCAACGCTCCCATTTCCCAGGTTGGTCTCTTGGCGATACCGTGGAAGAATTTGCCCAGCAGTTCTCCACAGTAAAGAAGCAAACGGAGCCTATCAAACACATCCTGCCTCGACGTGCAGCGAGCGCCAGCCCAGCTCCGCCGAGGCAGCAGCCCCCACCTGCTCCACGCCGAGGGAGGCCCCCTGCAAGGGCAGCTCAGGCCCTGCAGCAAGCCAGTCCTGTAGCCAGACCCGCCCAGCGGTCCAGCTCTCGCAGGAAGGTGACACCGTCAGCCCGTCCACAGGCCACAAGGAACCCTCATCAGGCTTCAAAGCGTTCCTGAGACGGGCAGCCCAGAGGAGTGGGACCGTTTGACCTGCTTGCATCCACACTCGACGAGGGGATGAGGGTTGGATTCGGCTCCATTCTGGCTGTCTGCCATCCGGCAGACGGCTACCACATGGTCAATAAAAGGGCAATTTCCTTCTTCTCTGAGCGTTATTCACAGCGTTTCCGACCCTCCACGCAACGGCCGGACACTGTTTCCTCCAACCAGAACATGTGCTCGCACACCCCTTGTGTTCCCCCATGTTCTGAAACAGCAAGTTCGTTCAGATGATCTCCCCCACCAGGGAGATCCTCTGGTTTCCTCCAGACGAACTCGCCGGGCAAAACAGTCAGTGGTCCTCGGGGCTTCTTACCCCCAGCCACAGACCGTTCTGCCAACCACAATACTCCCACTCCAGGTATGTCGGGTGTAACTCCCTTGAGGCCCCTAGTGGAGAGTTTTTCAGATTATCTGAACCTCCCCAATCCCTCTCGCTGGCTTCTCAGGACCATTCGACTCGGCTATGCGATCCAATTTGCAAAACACCCACCCAAGTACCGCAGTGTTCTCATCACCGCAGTGTTCTCATCACCACCTTCCAAGACATAGTGCGAGAACGCTGCGGTCCTTTGTGCAGAGATCGCAGTCCTTCTGGCGAAGGATGTGATAGAGACTGTCCCCTCAGCCGGAATGAAGAAAGGGTTTTACAGCCTCTACTTCATTGTATCCAAGAAGGATGGTGGGCACAGACCAATCCTAGACATAAGAATTTTGAATCGGGCCCTTCACAAGCTCCCGTTCAAAATGTTAACCCTCAAACACATTCTCATGTGTGTCAGGGTTCAAGATTTGTGATGATAGACCTGAAGGACACATACTTTCATGTCTCGATCCTTCCAAAACACAGGCAGTTCCTGCGGTTTGCCTTCGAAGGTCGGGCTTATCAGTACAAGGACTTCCCTTTGGCCTCTCCCTGTCACCCCACGTGTTTACGAAGGTTGCGGAGGCTGCCCTTGCCCCCCTGGGGCACCGTGTGCAATGGGTGTGCAGCTTCAGGGGTCTGGACAGTCCCCAGGCTGCTTTGGCATATCAACTGCCTAGAGTTGTTGACAGTGCTTTTAGCCCTGAAGAGGTTCCGACCTTTGATCGAGGGCAAGCATGTGTTGGTCCGCACAGACAACACAGCGACTGTGGTGTACATCAACCACCAGGGCGGTGTCCGCTCCTTTCGCCTTTCACAACTGGCCCACCATCTCTTACTCTGGAGCCAACACAGACTCAAGTCTCTCTGTGCCACTCACAATTCCAGGCGAATTCAATCGGGTGGCCGATTCTCTGTCACGACGGAAATCGCACAGGGGCGAGTGGAGGCTCCACCCTCAGACGGTTTCGCTGATTTGGAGTCGGTTCGGCCAGGCACAAGTAGATCTCTTTGCCTCCCCCGGAATCCACTCACTGCCAGTTGTGGTACGTACTAACCGAAGCCCCCCCTACACTGGGGCACAATCTGGCACCCAGGCCCAGATCTCTGGAACCTCCACCTATGGTCCCTGGACGCGACCAGGAGGATTTCAGAGACCTCCCACCTTCAGTGGTGAACACCCTGTTACAGGCTAGAGCCCCCTCCACTAGGCGGCTGTATGACCTAAAATGGCGCATTTTTGTGAACTGGTGTTCTTCCCAAGGGAAGGACCCACGGAGATGTGGCATCAAATCTGTGCTATCCTTCTTCCAAGGAGGCCTGGATAGGCACCTGTCTGCTTCAACACTCAAAGTCCATATGGTGGCTATCTCAGCCAATCATGACTTGGTGGAAGGCAGATCAGTGAGGAAGCACGATTTGATTATCAGATTTCTTAGAGGTGCCTGGAGGCTGAACCCTCCCAGGCCGAATCTCATCCCCTGAGATTTTGCTGTGGTCCTCCAGGCCTTATAGCAGGATCCTTCTGAGCCCCTCCAGTCAGTTGATATTAATGCTCTCTCTATAAAGACTGCTCTCCTGACTGCGCTCACATCTGTCAAAAGAGTGGAAGACCTTCAAGCCCTCTCCGTCAACAGTTTGTGCCTAGAGTTCAGGCCGGCAGACTCTGGATATGTGCCCAAGGTACCCACCATCCCCTTCAGAGACCAGGTGGTTACCTTGCAAGCTATCCCTTCTCAGGAAGGTGACCCCAACCTAACCCTATTATGCCCAGTCCGTGCCCTGCGCATTTATCTGGAATGTACTCAGCCTTTCAGATGTTCCGAGCAGCTCTTTGTCTGTTTCGGAGGACAGCAGAGGGGGAAGGCTGTCTCCAAGCAAAGGATCTTCCACTGGCTTGTGGATGCGATCCGTATGGCCTACCAGGCCAGAGGCTTACCCTGCCCACTGGGAGTGACAGCCTATTCGACCAGGCAGCTCTTGCGAATGGGGCCTCTTTAACAGACATCTGCGGAGCTGCGGATTTGGCTACACCTAACACATTTGCCAGGTTTTACAACCTGCGCATGGACCAGTGTCGACTAGAGTCTTGAACGCAAGCTCTTCAACTCTGGTCAGGTGTAGAGCTTGCTGTACCGCTTCCCCCCATGGTGATTACGCTTCTACAAGTTCAGTAAGTTTCCTTATGTGAACCCTGAACAACCTTTCCATCATTTAGCACTTCTGGATGTAGCTGAGTTCAGCAGAGGAACTCACTATAAGAATCCAATGCAAGGTAAGTGGCATTTGCAAACTCTTGGTTGGATTAGTGCCCCATATGTAGTGGCTCCTCACGTGGCCCCATGTGTGTAATTTCCACCTATAGTCCCTGTGATGCGGTGTTTCCCCTGAGACATTCTTGTCTCTTGGCTCTGAGTTTTGGTAGTCTCCCGGGGTGTGGAGCCCACCTCAGATCCTTCACTAACATATCTGAGTTGTGGCGTGTTATGCAGGGGCCCCTAGTGTCATAAACTCAACACAACACGAAGTGTACAACAGAAGGGGAACGTCTCGGTTATGTATGGTAACCCTCGTTCCCCGATGGAGGGAACAGAGATGTTGTGTCCTTCATGCCACAACTCCAGACTGCCTCTGAGTGGGTTGAGACGCTTCTCGACTCGACGAACAGAACGAGTGAGCAGATCCTGCGCTGCCCTATTTATACCTGGATGTCCGGGGCGTGGCCAGCTATGCAAAATCTGCACACTCCGTTTCATTGGCCTTTTCTCAAAGTTGTCAGAGGTGTTTGGGCTCCCAAGATTTTGGGAGGGTTAGGGATAAATTGACCCAAGTCAGTAAGTAAGATGAGCCATCTGGGTGAAAACTGACCATCTAACTGAATCTGATTACAACCCATGTGAAATTTTAAAGATAATTTACTTCTTTACTAACTTGATAATCAAATTTCATTTTACAAACAGTTATATTTCTTTTCTTAAAGCTAAAAATAAAACCAATCAAATGAAGTTTAGTTTTCAGTCTTTAACTGTTTGCATTTCTGAAACAATTTGTTGAACACCAAAGTTTTATCCTTCCCAAAAACAGACAAAAACTGAATTTCACTAAAACTAATAAACATTTTAGTCAAAAGATTCTTGGCATGGTCAGGGCTTAAAAACGAAAAAAAAATCCATTCGGTTCACTCCGAGCAGAATTGATATTATAACGTTTCTGTTCTTGCGTTCCTCATTGAACAATACGTTCCGAAAACGGTTTTCTAGAAAAAATACCGGTTAATAAACGTTATTTTATTACACGGCGCGATAGATAGATAGATAGATAGATAGGTAGATAGATAGATAGATAGATAGATAGATAGATAGATAGATAGATAGATAGTGTGCCTTTTAATAACATGTTTGGCATTATGTTTACAAATGATTAAACCAAATTCCGTGTTCGTGTCATTTGTAAACTACGTTCTGTGTGCGAACTTCTTTAAAACCGAAAGTAAACGAGTTCACCTGGAAACTTTTCTATTTTTTTCAAAAGGATGCATTTTGCTGTCATTTTGATTTTACACAAATAAAAAGACATTTTTTTTTGTTTTCATTTCGAATGATTGTAAATGACAGAGTATTAAGGTGTTTCCGCTGCTGAGGAAAGAAGTGATGGCGCTGGCGCCTCGCGTGCTCACACAACATATCACTGCACTGTTCATTATCAAAGTAAAAAGTTATTATGCTTAGTTAAATGTGTCTGTTGTACAACAGCATATAGGTTAAAGGTATCATCACTTGTATAGATGCTGCCTGTTATTTTACTTGCATATTTGGACCCGACTGAAGCTTTCTTTACAAAAATATTTTAGCAGGTAAATCGCAAACAGGCTATGCCTTTCGGCTTTTAAAATAAATGTTGTTTATAATGGCACTATTTTATTTTACATGGCTACTTATATATATATTTTTCTGAATACCATTCATTTAAAGATTTGCCATGGAGTGAGGTGAAGTAAATGTTAATAGTGTTTATATGTACAAGTTTGCGTTGCAGTCCAGTGTGCAAGTGCGCAGCAGTTCGTGGCGCAAACAAGGCAGTGCGTTTTACTCAGAGTATGCATTTTAATACCTCTGTTGTTCTCTGGTTATCAAATAGTCAGAATGACAGTTCTTGTGTGATTGTTAGGCCTACACCCAAGTCAATGACTATTCTTTTCTTTTTGTATTAGTGTTTAAAATATTTAATGTACAACTAATCTAGTTATTTATATCTTAATTTATTATTATTATTATTATTATTATTATTATTTTTTTTTTTTTTGGGCAACCAGGGCAGGCAAAATGACAGCCATCAAACCCTGCCAACTAATGCAAAGCTTAAGTAAATGTATGCCTACATAGACGAAAGCCCCGTCTAGGCTCTGCCCGGGTACTGGTTGTGTCGAGCCATCGTTAGTGTGGTTGTTTGATGAGAAAATTATTAAATATAGTTGCAATAAAGGTGTTAATTATCCGTTTAACTGCAGCTGTGGAGGAGTATTATTCTGCGCAAAACTTCGGAAGAACTGACTGAGGGATGGTTTGATCCTCGGCTGACCAATCAGCAGAAAGGGGCGTTTCGTTCTGCCCATGTGTAGAAATCGAATATTCAAGCTGTTTATTCATTTTTCCACCCCTGAACAAAAAACGAAAAATCAAGCTGAATTCTTGTTTTTCGTTTTTCTGGAAAAAATTAAAAAACGAAAAAGGAGCCGTTTTCTCATGTTTCTTCTTTCAATATTAAATCAAAAAACGAATGGACGAATGATACACGGATTGATTCTAAACATACCTTTGCACATGAAACAGCCAGGTGCTTGGTAACCTTAAACTCGTCACATCAGAAACGGCTCTGCTTATGACGTCTGCATTCGCGGGCATTTCACGTTGTATGCGTCACCGTTGCATTTGCGCACACAATTTAAATTCATGTTTTTGGTCTGCCAAATTGATATAATAAAGAGAACGATAAAAATACCGTTATTAACCGGTTAATTTGGAATTTCTGTTTCCGTTTCTGTTCAGAACGATTAAAATTGATTTTGTTTTCGTTTTTGTTTTTGTTCCTGTTCAATGTCATTTGTTTTCGTTTTTCGTTTTCGTTCCTTGAACCGGTTCAGAGCCCTGGGCATGGTAGCTTTTCTGCAATGTTGAACAGACCATTAGGGACTACAGGTGGAAAGATATATTTGATTATAATTCACTCCTCCCATTTGTTTCTTCTTTCACAGTCTGGAAGAATTTATGTGTGATTCCACAATACATGGTCACATGGCAGTAAAATTGTACATTTGCCAAGATACAGGGGGTGGGTCAACTGGCTTAACTTACCCCTCTCTCCCAATGATGCAGTGAACAGTTTAGCACTGGCACAGTTTATGTTACAGTTTTGCATGCATAATGTTGATTATTAGGAACAAGATTATTTGTCACATTTGAACGTTTTTGTGATTTATAGCAGTAAGAGTGAGTTTAATGTGTTGATTGATTAATCTGGTTAAAAAATTATTGCACTAAGCACTGCTATAGTTTATATAACAACATTCCTTAACATTAGAAGGCTACTTTTAATTATTTTATGTCTAATTAAAAGGATTCTAAATGAATGCAGCTGTGGGTGGTTTAGAGTGACAGTAATCTGGAATCTTCCAAGGGAAGACAAAATGTTGTATAACCAGATGCATGCTTTCACTGCAACAGGTAAGTCGGTGCAGCCTCTAAGGCTGGAGGTTTGAGGATTACTTTCAAACAGAGCAGGAGAATGGAGAGGGAAAACGTCCAGCTAGTAAAGGAACGACGGCTACTTCGGAAATCACGATGCACTGCCAGCAACATAGAAAAAAAGAGCATGCAGAGCCTGTGGAGCCAGATAAAATCACAGCTTAAACACCTGAGACAAGCAGAAAGAACCAGGAATTGCAAACAGCAGAGGGAGAAAGCAAGGGCTAGCTTCATCCAGGATCCTTTAAGTATGCTGGAGGAGAAAAATCTGGTACGCTGCAGGCAACCAAACTGGAGTTGTAGAAATACTGCAAAGACCAGCTGCATCAGCACCTGAGCCTGAGAATGGTGTACAGTATAGGGTTTTCAAGAACTTGTGACATCATCTTGACATAGACTGCAAAGCCAACAGCTACATCTTTAAATGGCCTGGCCTCCCACAATGTCTTTCCAACACGGCACTGTTATGAAAACCACCTTACAGCTGCTCCTGAAATCCATCAGCCTGGGCTACAAGCAGGAGAAGGTGAGACTCCTGTTTGAGAGACTTGCCTCTCGACTTGAGAAAGTTAGTAGATCAGACCATCAACGGGCTGAAACATCAAGAGATGGTTGGTCATCTTTGCAGAACTGACCATGCCATGGGAAGAAGGAAAGTAAACGCATCAAAGATGGCTACCTTCGATAGAAAAAGAAAAGTTATGCAGACCTATCAGCTGCGTGCTCACAAGATGGGTGGAGGGCATTAACATTCCCGGTAGAGACTGGGTGCAGGGGCTTCACTGGAGCATCCACTAAGTATTTCTTGAAGTCCCTTGGAGCACAGGTGTCAAATTCAATTCCTGGAGGGCCACAGCCCCACAGAGTTTAGTTCCAACCCTGCTTCAACACACATACCACGTAGTTTATAAATAAGCCTGAAGGACGTGATTAGCTGGATCAGGTGCATTTAATTAGGGTTGAATCTAAATTCTGCTGTGGCCCTCTGACACCCCTGCTTTAGAGTCACAGGCTTCAACCTGAAGAAAGCCCTCAAAGATCTGGCAAAGGAGACAGAACATGGGAGCTTTTGGCTCTGGCTCCGGAGGAAAAACAAGATGCGGGCAAAAAATGCGAAAGTTCAAAAATTCAGACACAGCTTTGGTTTGTGAGATATGCAAAATTTGCAGTGCTTGGGTCACCAGGACAGAAGTTGAGAACCACTGCTCTGGGTATTACAAGGGTCAAAAAATGCATTTAAAATTTTTTTATAATGCTTCTTGAAGTGTATATATAATCTTGTTTTTTTTTTTTTTTAATCAAAAATGGTTATAATTTATATTTGTCATTTTCTACATTAAATTTAGGCCATCGATTGGAATGCATTGGAAAGGGCATGTCTGCTGTGAGACTTCATTGTAAATACCCACTGCTTTGACTGGCTAACATCTTTTGATGTTAAATGAGCATAACATGTTGAATTCTCTTGAAAGCTTTTACTGCATTTTTTTTTAATCTGCCGATATTAACTAATGGTCAATGTTGGGGAAAATTACTTTTAAAAGTAATGCATTACGATATTGCATGTATATATATATATATATTTAAAAAGTAAT
Source organism: Labeo rohita (assembly GCF_022985175.1). Classification (NCBI taxonomy): domain Eukaryota; kingdom Metazoa; phylum Chordata; class Actinopteri; order Cypriniformes; family Cyprinidae; genus Labeo; species Labeo rohita. The sequence continues at coordinate 690,377 of NW_026129535.1, read as the reverse complement.
TAATTGCACTACTTAGTTACTTTTTATGGAAAGTAATGCATTACTTACCTTTTGTGTTACTTTTAGTCACCCAGGCTGGCTTGCTTATTTGTTTTTAATAACAAAAAACTCAAGTTATATTTTTGGCAACGGTAAAGGTCCTTTCACACCAAAAGTGAAATGAATAAACCTCAGGCTGAAGAAGGTGCCTCTGCCTCTGTACCTCACTCCCAGTTTCTCTCAACACAGGGCAGGAGAAGTGTCGGTAAATAAATGGAAAAACAAAGTAACTTGCGTAATTTTTTTAAAAAAAGTAACTCTATTTCATTACAACAGGAGTTATGGCAAAAATGCAGAAATCAAATTACTGATAAAATTGCACTGATTTGAATTAACGGCTCCAGTGATTATAAAGAGAACGATCTTTGATCGCTTTCTGTATATTTAATAATCACAATATAGATAACTAACAGGAACAGTGTGATCGTTTAGTCACTGGCTTGATTCATTAATAAACAGCAGTAAATCACTTTGCGACAAAGAACATCTCTTCATGAGCCCTTACATATTACACCAATTATAGGTCATGATGGTCATTTAATGATGGGTAGTTTATAAATGATGGCTAGTTTATAAAGTTGCAAGGTTTTGCATCAAAAAGGTATTGCTCTTGTGATTGATGGACAGACATGAGCTGAATAATTCATATTCTAAACTGAGGGGATAGTTTTATAGTTTTAAAATTTGCAGTACGTTTTTATTGTTGAGTAACCTCTTATATGCGTAAATATAAAAAAAATATATATATATATATATTTGATTCTCTATTTCATGACCATTAAAACCTGAACTGAAATAACTAACAGCTTTTTATGCTGCTAATAATGTGAAGTTGTCACACAACAGAAAAATCACAGAAAACACAGTCCTTATTTTACTCATAGAATAAACATATTTAGAATAAACATTGTTACATACAACTTGGTCAAGTTCATCTTTCAGTAAAAGTGTTTTTGCAAAGCTTGTGTCCATTTGTGACTATAGTTTACAAAAGAATCCATAATGAAATGTCCCAGACAAAACATTATGTCCTACTGACACAATCAGGAACTGTAAACACTTTTCACTTTCCAGAATCCTTTGTAATGTTTGCAGAGACAATATTCTTCACAATAAGCATGGCACAACATAATTAGCAGGCATCTAAAACTATTTTTATTTCAAGTGATCTTGTTTCAGTATCTCTACCTTTTTCCTTTTTAATATTACAAGGACCTTTCATATGTCAAAAGATTAAAGAAAATGTTATTTTCTAATTCATGACCACTTTTATTTATTTATTTATTTATTTTTAGGGCTCAGGTTATTGGCAGTGGGATGAAATGGTTTATAATGACCTCAGCATTTATCCCAAACCCATTACCCATCTGTTTACTGGCATCCCATCAAATCCTGATGCAGCTTTCACGTGGACCAATGGGAAGATGTATTTCTTCAAAGGTGACAAGTACTGGCGCTTAAATGAGCAACTAATTGTTGATTCTGGATACCCACTTAGCAAACGTGTCCGCTGGATGAGGTGCAACTAATTTGCACTGTTTCCCTTTAAACTAAATGTACATTTAAATCTACACTATGTAACTTTCTGCCCTCACCTTCACACTTCCCAGAGCCAAAGCTGTTTTTCTCTGTGACACATGGGTGAATGATATATGCAATTTCTGGTTGGACTTTATTTTTCAGTATGCGTACTTATATGTAACAGTACAGTGTGCCTACCTTAGAACTTTCTGGTAATGTAAGGTAACTACATGGGGTAGGGTTAGGTTTATACCCCATAATGACAAAGCAAAAACTGATTTGTAATAACTTTGCAAGTTTATTTACAATTTAAAAAACTGGAAATAATTACATTGCATATGTATTCAGACACTTTCCTGATACTTACATTTTAGATCAGAAGAATTATCCTTTCTCTGGATTATCTCAGAAATATTTGTACACATTAATTGGAGTTAACCTGTAGCAAATTCAACTTACAGATATGATTTAGAAAGGCACACACCTGTCTATATAACAGTATTTCTCAGTTACGGACCTGGTTCCCCACTGCTCTGCACAAATACAGAGATAATCATGAAAACCTGATTCAAAGTGCTCAGGAACCCAGGTTGAGCTGAAGGTTCATTTTTCTTTACAGCGAGTCATATGCACCTGTTGTGAATTGCCATCGAAGGTCCCAGTCAACCCTGACAGAGCTAAAGAGGATCTGCAGAGAAGAATGACAGAAAATCCTCAAATCCAGATTTGCTTGTCGCATAATACTCAAAAAAGCCTTGAGGCTGTAAATGCCACCAACAGTGCTTCAACTATAGTAACTAAGGGTTGAGGGTCTGAATACTTAATCAATTTTTTCAATTATGTTTTACTAATACATTTTAAAAGATATCACCATCAATATTTTTTGCCTTGTCATTATGGGGTATGCAGTGTTAAAAAGTAGTTTACATTAGGGCTGCAACATAATAAAATGTAAAATAATAATAATAATAATAATAAAAGCTTACACAATGAACTGTATATATGTAAAACAAACTGTTGGGAGCTGTGTTTCATAGACATGTTGTGGCTCTTATAGTACGTTAAATTCATGATTTTAAGTTCATGTATTTATTTAGTTTTCTTGGAAATGTGTTCTGTTATATTTGTATAATTGTAGTTTCATTTTGAGATTAATGCTGCCTTTCCCAATTATGAAGTTGTGATTACAAACTTGTTGTATTCAAGTGCTTTAATGTCAGAAGGAATAAAATGTAGCATCCCATTTGTGGACAATCATACAAACATTCATGGCGCTACACATGCAGTTTGCTGACAATTCTGGAATTTCAGTCAAATACATGCTTATTTCACTGCTTATAAAACATACAATATGCTTTGAATGATCGTTCATATCTAGCCTATAAATACACTACTTTAGCAACAAAACAAAGGGATGTAGTTGTTGTGAGAACAGCAATGACAGCAGCAATGCTTGTCCCCTCCACCATGTTTAAAGTTTATGATCCGGCAACTCAGAAACTCTGGTATCAAAATTATTATAGGTAACTCGTATTTACAACAATTCTGATAGAACGTGAAGGCAGCATTAATACAATACACACAACGATTTGTTATTGTTGTCAGTTGCTTGAATAGGTAATTTTATATTGCACCTTCTTGTTTTAAAATGACAAGAATCCAATATATTGTTTGAATAAGATTTGATAGTATGCTTTAAAAGACTGTCAAAGAAACAACTCAAGGGGTCAGATTTATTTTGTTATATGTCTGCTGAAATAAAATGTACTGCAATACAAGCAACAAGCATCTCAGCTTAGATGGATAACTACTCAACAATCCCTAGCTGTTATGATTTGTTATGATTAATTCTCAAACAGAAATGTCAGCAGGATGCACTATGAGAAGAAGGCAGGCCGACTGAGAAAATGTTCTAGACAGTGTTCTGCTGGGAAACCTTTGGTCTTGGCATTCATATGAATGTTACTTTGAAACATACCACCTGCCTAAAAATTGTTGCAGACCATATACACCCCTTTATGGCAGCTGTATTGCCTGATGGCTGTGGCTTCTTTTAGCTTAGAAAATGGCAAAAAAAAAAAAAAAATGCTCAGAAATGGTTTGAGGAACATGACAAAGAATTCACAAAGAATGTGTGGCTTTTCCCCAGTTCCCCGATTCTGACTAAGCATCTATGGCAGGGGCGGACTGGGACAAAAATTCAGCCCTGGCACTGTAGCCACACCAGCCCACATTACCACACCGACACAGCCCCACCCACGGACACGCACATTCACTACTTATATTGGTGTACAGATGGTGAAATAATATAAGCAGTACCATATGTAATAGATATTTAAACATTTAATGTATGTGACTGGAACAAAAACAACCCGTTTATAACAAATTTTTACATACAGTAAAAACTAAATAAAAAATAATCTGTGAATCTTGTAGAGTCCGTGTGCTGTCTGTTTATGCCGTTTGTCTGCTATTACTTATGATAGGAGTAACCTGTGAATGTGTATCACACACACACACACACACACACACACACACACACACCTTTATCTGCTGATAATGACATTTTAAAATGTACGGGAGTTCTACGCTAAGCTTACAACTGTTAAACACAGTGTAGGTTACTGTCAAAAACTGTCAGAAGTAGCGTGAATGGCGTGAAAATTACTTAGTATATTTTAGTATAATGACTTAGAAGTATATTTTCTGTTTTCTTCTTACCTCCTCGACCGCGCTACTGTCCTCCGATGCAGCAGCCGAATTTAAACCTTTCGAGAATATTTCAGTTAATTTTATGCATTTGGCAGCGTCTGATTTTAGAGCCCTTTTTTGCTTTCTCTGAGCTTTTCGGCACCGCCTTTCCTTTTTTTACGGTCCATCTCTGACAATTAGCTTCTGTTGCACTTACTGTTGCAGAGTGGTGTGCGTTTGTAGCTCCCTAGAGTTTTATTCTTCTGAGGAAATCTCTATTTTACTATTACTTTCTGTTGTTTAAAGTGATAAAATATAGCTTTTTTTTTTTCCCCACCAGATTTCTGTTATTATCCATCAAACTAATCCGATCGCTCGCTTTTAATCTATAACCGCCAGTGCAACGCTGCGCTGTGTGTTAGCATTCCGTTTGCCGGTTAGCCTGCCATTTGCGTTCCCACTCACGTCTCTATTCACGTCTACTACCGCTTTCCTTTCTTCCCTCGCTCTCGTTGATCGCTCGTTTTTATTCTACAACCGCGAGTGCAGCGTGTTTGTAGTGTGTTAGCCGGTTAGCTTGCCATTCACTTTTAATTTTTTTCTACGCCTTTTTCTACACAAGTTCATCAGACAACAGTGGTGAGTTGAAATCATTCTACATCTACGGTGAGTAATGGCTTCTTCTCCTTTCCTGGTAACCTGCATCACCTGTCATATGTATAGTTTATCAATCTCTGTCGGCAGCGAGGGATTCACATGTGATAAATGCAGGGAAATAGTTAGGCTGACAGAGAAGATTTCAGAACTAGAGACACGCATCCAAACTTTAATCGAGGATAGTAAGAATGTGAGGGCATTAGATATGGCTTTGGATGCGACTAGCTTAGGAAGTCCCGTACATTGTTCGGTTCCGGTAACTTCGCCTTTGCAGCAGGGCAACTGGGTGACTGTGAGACGGCATAGTCGCGGGTCAAAACACCGCTCTTCCGTTCCGATCAGAACATCAAACAGGTTCTCCCCACTCAGTGACGCACCCACTGAGAAACCTGATCAAAGTGCTCTAGTTATTGGCGATTCTATTGTACGGAACGTGAAAATAGAGACACCAGCCACCATAGTCCAGTGTTTACCGGGAGCCAGAGCGCCTGACATCTTGGCAAATTTAAAAGTGCTGGCTAATGCTAAACGTAAATTCAGTAAGATCGTTCGTTATTCACGTCGGCACAAATGATGTTCGACTTCGCCAGTCGGAGATCACTAAAAATAATGTTAAAGAGGTGTGTGAACTTGCAAGTATGATGTCAGACACTGTAATTTGCTCTGGCCCCCTCCCTGCGTATCGTGGTGACGAGATACATAGCAGACTGTCGTCACTAAATGGCTGGATGTCTAAGTGGTGCCCGCAGAATAACATAGGTTTCATAGACAATTGGACAAGTTTTTGGGGCAGACCTGACCTGTTGAAAAGAGATGGTCTTCATCCCTCCAGGGGTGGTGCTGCTCTTCTCTCTAGTAATATGGCATATAGTCTTAGAGTTTGCACTTGACTAACTGGAGCCCAGGTCAGGAAGCAGACAGACTGGCTAATCCGACCGTCTGCTAGCCGCCTCACGTCACCAAAATCAGTTAATTCTCAGCACATAGAGACCCTTACACCTAGATATCATGCTATAGAGACTGTGTCTGTTCCCGAGCTAGACAATACAAAAGACGTCCAAACCAATTTAAGAGTAACAATCTAATCAACGTTCAACAAATAAAAAACTTACATAATACAGAGAAACAAATGATAAAACTTGGCCTTTTGAATATCAGGTCCCTCTCTACAAAAGCGCTTTTTGTAAATGATATGATCATTGATCATAATCTAGATGTGCTATGTTTGACAGAAACCTGGCTAAAATCAGATGATTACATTATCTTAAACGAGTCTACTCCTCATGATTACTGTTATAAACATGAGCCACGTCTAAAAGGTAAAGGGGGAGGTGTTTCTACAATTTATAGCAATATTTTTAGTGTTTCACAGAGAGCGGATTTCAAGTATAACTCATTTGAAGTAATGGTGCTTCATATAACATTATCCAGAGAAACAATTGTTAATGATAAATCCCCTATGACGTTTGTACTTGCTACTGTATACAGGCCACCAGGGCACCATACAGATTTTCTTCAAGAATTTGCTGATTTTATATCTGAGCTGGTGTTGGCTACAGATAAGGTCTTAATAGTAGGTGACTTTAACATCCATGTTGATATTGAAAATGATGCGCTGGCAGCTGCATTTACAGACATTCTAAATTCTATTGGAGTTAGACAACACGTGTCAGGTCCCACTCATTGTCGAAATCATACTCTAGACTTAATACTGTCACATGGAATTGATGTCAATGCCGTTGAGATTCTGCAGCAAAGTGATGATATCTCTGATCATTATCTAGTCTCGTGTATTCTCCAGATGACTAAAACTGTAAATTCAACTCCTTATTATAAGTATGGTAGAACCATCACTTCTACTACAAAAGATTGCTTTCTAAGTAATCTTCCTGACTTATCTGAATTCTTCAGCATGTCCAATAGCTCAGAAAAACTTGATGAAGTAACAGAAACTATTGACTCTCTCTTTTCCAGGACTCTAGATACGGTCGCTCCTCTGCGCCTAAGGAAGATTAAGGAAAATAGTCCGACCCCGTGGTATAACGAGCACACTCGCGCCCTAAAGAGAGCAGCCCGGAAAATGGAGCGCAGCTGGAGGAAAACAAAATTAGAGGTTTTTCGTACTGCTTGGCGGGAATGTACCCTATCGTACAGAAAAGCGTTAAAATCGGCCAGATCTGACTACTTTTCGACTCTTTTAGAAGAAAACAAACATAACCCTAGGTATTTATTCAATACAGTGGCTAAGTTAACAAAAAATAAAGAACCAACAGGCACTGACTATGCCCATCAGCATAGCAGTAATGACTTTATGAACTACTTTACTTCTAAGATCGATACAATTAGAGACAAAATTGTCACTATGCAGCCGTCAATTACAGTGTTGCATCAGATAGTGCGCTATAGATCTCCTGGGGAACAATTCAACTCATTCTCTACTATAGGTCAGGAAGAATTGTATAAACTTGTTAAATCATCTAAACCAACAACTTGTATGCTAGACCCTATTCCATCTAGGCTACTAAAAGAGATGCTTCCAGATCTCATAGATCCTCTGCTAAATATTATTAATTCATCACTGTCATTAGGATATGTCCCCAAAACCTTCAAACTGGCTGCTATTAAGCCTCTAATTAAAAAACCACAACTTGACCCCAACGAATTAACTAATTACAGACCTATCTCGAATCTCCCATTTCTGTCAAAGATATTAGAAAAGGTTGTATCCTCACAGTTATCTTCCTTCCTACAGAAATATGATATCTGTGAGGATTTTCAGTCAGGTTTTAGACCGTACCATAGTACTGAGACTGCTCTTATTAGAGTTACAAATGATCTACTCTTATCATCCGATCGTGGTTGTATCTCTCTGTTAGTGCTACTGGATCTTAGTGCTGCGTTTGATACTGTTGACCACAACATTCTCTTGAATAGACTTGAGAATTATGTTGGCATTAGTGGTAGTGCATTGGCATGGTTCAAATCGTATCTATCTGACCGCCATCAATTCGTGGCAGTAAATGATGAGGTATCATATCGATCTCAAGTGCAGTATGGAGTACCACAAGGCTCAGTACTAGGGCCGTTACTCTTTACGCTTTATATGTTACCCTTGGGTGATATCATCAGGAAATATGGTGTTAGCTTTCACTGCTATGCTGATGATACCCAGCTCTATATTTCTTCGCGGCCTGGCGAAACATACCAATTTGAAAAACTAATGGATTGTGTAGTTGAGTTAAAAAATTGGATGACAAGTAATTTCTTACTGCTAAATTCTGAAAAAACAGAGGTGTTAGTTATTGGGCCTAAAACCTCAGCGTGTAATAACCTAAAACACTGTCTAATACTTGATGGCTGTTCTGTCAATTCTTCGTCATCAGTTAGGAACCTAGGTGTGCTATTTGATGGTAATCTTTCCTTTGAAAACCACATCTCTAGTATTTGCAAAACTGCATTTTTCCATCTCAAAAATATATCTAAACTACGACCTATGCTATCAATGTCAAATGCTGAAACATTAATTCATGCGTTTATGACCTCACGGTTAGATTATTGTAATGCTTTATTGGGTGGTTGTTCTGCTCGCTTAATAAACAAACTCCAGCTGGTCCAAAATGCAGCAGCTAGAGTTCTTACTAGAACCAAAAAGTATGATCATATTAGCCCGGTTCTGTCTACACTGCACTGGCTCCCTATTAAACATCGTATAGATTTTAAAATCTTGCTAATTACTTATAAAGCCCTGAATGGTTTAGCTCCCCAGTACCTGAGTGAGCTCTTATCGCATTATAGTCCCTCACGTCCGCTGCGTTCTCAAAACTCTGGCAATTTGATAATACCGAGAATATCAAAATCAACTGCGGGCGGCAGATCTTTTTCTTATCTAGCGCCCAAACTCTGGAACAATCTACCCTACAATGTTCGGGACGCAGACACACTCTGTCAGTTTAAATCTAGATTAAAGACCCATCTCTTTAACCTTGCTTACACATAACAAATCCACATTCTTATAATTCAAATCCGTTAAAGGATTGTTAGGCTGCACTAATTAGGTCAACCGGAACCGGGAACACTTCCCATAACACCCGATGTACTCGGTGCATCGTCAGAAGAATGGCATCTACGCTAATATTAGTCTGTTTCTCTCTTATTCCGAGGTCACATCAACCACCAGATCCAGTCCGTATCCAGATCAGATGGTCACTGCAGTCCCCCGGATCCAGTCCGAACCCAGCCCAGACGGTGGATCAGCACCTAGAGACGACCTCTACAGCCCTGAATGTCAGCGGAGTCCACATCAACTAGATGAGCCCCAGAGACGGATCCACATTAAATACCACATCACCTAGACGGCTGTCGGCACAAGACCACGGGAACTTTGGCCAGAGGAGAACTGGCCCCCCGACTGAGCCTGGTTTCTCCCAAGGTTTTTTTTCTCCATTTGTCACCGATGGAGTTTTGGTTCCTTGCCGCTGTCGCCTCTGGCTTGCTTAGTTGGGGACACTTTCTCTTAACACAATATTGCATTTTATTTTATTGTTTTTGATTAACTACCTTTACCTATAATGTGAGTGTTTAATGTTGCCTTTGGCATTGTTGATGTACTGTTTCCTATTTAATACTGTACAGCCGCCTTGTCACAATTCTGCATTGTTAAAGGCGGTATATAAATAAAGGTGACTTGACTTGACTTGACTTGACTTGACATTCTTGCCAGATTTTGATTACGTCCGCGTAACCTCTGATTGGGTCGGATTGGGTCGGCCCATCTCGAAACCAGCCGGCCGTCGCCGATTGGGCCAAATGCTTAACATTTATTATTATTATTATTATTACTATTATTACTATTATCATCATCATCATCATCATAATATTCACATCTTGCAAAAGATAAAAGCTGCCTGCATGTAAAAACAATACATATTTAAAAAAAAAAAAAAAAAAAACTGACCGGCCCACATTTAAAAAATGGTCCGGCCCTTTTGGCATTTGCCAGAATTGCCAGATGGCCAATCCGCCCCTGATCTATGGGATGTGCTGAACCAACGAATCCAATCCATGGAGGGCATACCTCACAACTTGATGGAACTGTTGCTAATGTCTTTGTGCCAGATACCACAGGACACATTCAGAGGTCTTGTGGAGACCATGCCTCATGCTTACTAAAGCTTATTAAAGCTGTAGTATTTGCACATCTGTTCACACCACAACTGATAGCTTATAGACAAATATTTCAGTGATTCTTTGAGTCCTATGATAGCCGTGTATTTGTGAACCTGTTATAATAAAGTGCTGAATGACTCGTTTTTTTGTTTTTTAATGAAAATTACACTCAAAAAATGATGATTCATGATTATGATGATTCATGATTATCTATGACATGAATGTGAAACTGATTCCTTTCTCTAATAACTTCATATGAATAATTGTTGCACAAACACACAGCTGTGTGGGCTTTTTCTTCACACTGAGTTGTCAACAGCTACAGCAGACTGCCCATGGAAAGGAAAAAAAAAAAAAAAAGAAGGAAACTTCAAGAGCCTAGACTCTGTTTATTCTGAACTGCTCACACATCAGTTACTGAAATGTGCTGAGGTTTTGAGTGGAAGATTATGTATCTCAAGATGCCACTAACATTCATTACAAATAGTTTTATACAATATAACAGTACCGTGTGTCACGGTATATGCGAAGTCACCAAAGTATAAAGTGACAGAATCCTGACGCCCATGTTCACTGTCTTGTTCACATATTTGTGTAAGTGTGCACTTTACATTTACAGTAATTTGCAATGTTTCCATGTAAGACTACAGTTGTTTTGTTTTGTGCTTTGGTACTCTTTCACAAGTAAGGCGTACATTTTAAAAACTAAGATCACACTTGTAACACTATATACTTGTAATAGTTATTCTTTCAAAAACTTATCTCACTTGTACATATTCCAGTTGTACATATGTTTCTTTGCACATAATTATTTCAAAACACATTTGTCTCACAATATGAGACCATTTGGTTTATTCACCAGAACACAATAGTATCTTTATACAATTCAGTACTTAGTACTGTTCACTTACTGCCAATGCAAAATGCATGTTTCAAATACTCTGCTGCATTGCTGGTGCATTTTCTAAACTTGTGATGAAGTTATGACACAGCCCTGAGGTTTTGTGCTGGAGCCTAGAACAGAGTTTACTGCCAGTGCAGTGAATGGTCTCACTGTACTATATGAATGTAATGTGGTTGACCTTTTCATATGAAGAGTGAATTACGGTAATTTGATCTGTAAACTCTGTTTTTAGTATCACATGGCATATGCAATGTAAAATGCTTGTATTTGATACAGTAGTTACATGGAATCTGTCTCCCCCTTGATGTGTTTCTGATAAAGTTGATGGTCACAGTAATTGGCTGTTTCATCTCCCTGTACTCTATCCTGTTTTATGTCCAGAATTTGTAAATGTCCTCTCTCTTTCTTTCTCTTTCTCTCTTTCTCTCTCTCTCTCTCACACACACACACACACACACACACACACACACAACACTTCAAACACTGCACTTTCTTAAATTATAACAATAATTAATTATACTTAGCTATTCATTTTGGAAATTGGTATCTATATCAACGGAAATCTACAGCAGTGTACAAAATGATTTAATAATTAAGAACAGTTATACCGAATAAATAGACCAGGGGTCACCAGACTCAGTCCTGGAGGGCCGGTTTCCTGCAGAGTTTAGCTCCAACCCTAATTAAACACACCTGAACCAGCTAATCAAGGTCTTACTAGGTAGGAACTTCCAGGCAGGTGTGTTGAGGCAAGTTGGATCTAAACTCTGCAGGACACCGGCCCTTTAGGATCAAGTTTGGAGACCTCTGGAATAGACAAATGTATTAAATGGAATGAGAAGGGAAACAATGTGTCTAAATAAAGTCAGTTATTATCTTATTGACAGTGCTAATGCTGCTTAGTGTCAGACTTTTTGACCCATTTTGCCCCCGTAGTTCTTCCTGATTTTCCTTATTTGGTCATTTTCCTGTTCTTGTTTAATTGATTGATTATTGCATGCATCTGTGTTTCCCCTAATTATCCCTTGTAAATTAGTTCCTGTCTGTTCCTTCTGTCTCTGTCGGGTCTATTCATTGTTACGTGTGTCATATCAAGCCTTTGCCGTGGAATTATCCGTTGTGTTTCTTGATTAAAAGACTACTGACATTTATTCGTGCTCCAGCGTGTCTCTTTTAACTGCGTATCGTGACAGAAGACCCAACCAAACAACAGTAAACCCTATGTCTACACTTCATTTTTATTTCTCCTTTTCACACAGTGTTTTTGTTTCCATTGTGTCATGGACCCCTTCTCCCATCCCAAATACCTCCTCCTCCTGTTGGAGGATCTATCGAGGACCATACAGGACTCTTCCTCAAAGTAGTTAACTACACCAGCTACCCGGACGACACACTCTGCTCATCAGTGATGTCGCAGAGAGGAGGTGCTCCCACTGCTACATGGCTGAGGGTGAGCTGGTTGAAGATTTGGGACTGTTTGAGGCTGAGGGGGTATTTAACAGGGACCTAATAGACTTGTGGGCTGACCTACCCCTTCTCCTCCCACCTTCATCAAAAGGGACTGTCATGCCTGAGCTCAGCCCTGAGGAGGCTAACAAATGCCTACTCTCCCACCTGCTCCTGCCTCCTCCTCTGCTGTCCTCTGGCAGCCCCTCCGCTCACCCTCAGTCCTCCATCTGTGCGGTGGGTTTAGGAGACTGTAGGATCCCTCGGAACCTCAGAGTCCAGGACTCCGCCTCGGCCCGTTGACCCAGCGGCTCCACCATGGCTCCTATCTCCCTCCTCTCCGCCGTGGCCCGGCAGTCCACTGGCTCCACCGGGCTCCCTCGTCCCTCCAGCTCCACCTTGGGCTGTCGTCATCCATCCTGCACCTTGGGACTCCACTCCTCCGGCTTCGCCTCGTCTCTCCATCCCTCCTGCTCCGTCAGGCTCCTCCATCCCTCCGGCTCCACCTCGGCCTCCCGAATCCACGCCCCCGCATCAGTCACCGGAGCCATCAGTTCCAACTCGGCCCTCCGGATCCTCCTCGTCACCCTCACTCATTGGCTCTCCGCCTCGAGCTCCTCTGCCACCCACTCTGTCGCCATCTGTCAGCCCCCTGGAGTCGTCAGCCGTTCCTCCTCCATGGCTTCTCCTTCTGTCAGCTCCACCATGGGTCGTCATCATCATGGCTGTGGCCTGGGCACCACCTGCCTCCTTCTGCTCCAAGTCCCTCCTGTCTCCATCTGGTCCGTTCTGGTCTCTCCTGCTGTCTCCTGGCTCCTCCCTCCGTCTGGTCCGCCCTGGTCTCTCCTGTCATCTCCACCGAAGACTCTGTTTGTCGTCCTCCTCCTGGATGTCCGTCCTCCTCCTGAGCCTCCTCATAAGTTTCCATCTATGCCTTCCTCTGTTGTTGTTTACGACACGATGACCCGCCTTCCAGGGTGTGATATATCAGACTTTTGGACCCGTTTTGCCCCAGTAGTTCTTCCTGATTTTCCTTATTTGGTCATTTCCTGTTCTTGTTTTGATTGATTATTTCATGCACCTGTGTTTCCCCTAATTATCCCTTGTATATTAGTTAATGTCTGTTCATTCTGTCTCTGTTGGGTCTACTCGTTGTTACGTGTGTCATATCAAGCCTTTGCTGTGGAATATCCCCTGTGTTTCTTGATTAAAAAACTATTGACTTTATTGGTGCTCCAGCGTGTTTCTCCTGACTGCGTATTGTGACTCTTAGAAAGATAATAATAATAGTAATGCATTTTATTTTAGGCACCTTACATGACACTCAAAGACACCTTACAAAAAAGTAAAACATAAAACATGGCAAAAGCCAAAAAGTTGGCTTAAAAGTGCAGAGCCCTCAGTGTGGGCAAAAAATAAAAATAAAAAATGCAACCAATAATAAATACGCACACAGTTACTGGAAAATCTGCCTAAAGAAATAGTTTTTAACTATGTTCTAAACTGTATTAATAATGTACAACTGAAGTAACATTGACAGGGACAAATGAGTTTCAGTGACTTTAAATGACTAGACAAGCATCATTCAAATGTGAAGAGTACATTTTTAGAAGGCATTTTTCAATATTCTGTGTCAAATGTTTGGTGTCCATGTAAAACTGGTCTTGTTTAACCAGTGCTAAAAATGCAACATCTCTGAGACCAGCTTACATTTAAACAAGAGTCACAGTGTTTGATTTCATTCTACCATGGTTTCATAATGCAGTCACAAAACTGTAAATATTTAGACAAGTAGCCTACCATATATATACCATATATAAATATGTTAATAATATATCAATGACAGTGTCATCATCATTATCATCTTTGATCATAATCATTATCATTTTTAATGCTTCAGATACAACTTGTTAAATACAATTATTATGTGTTTATTGCTGTTTAATTGGTGCTTTGATAAAGAGCTTTTTAAAATATATATATATATATTTCACCTTTAAGTTAAGTTAGGTAAGTTAGTTTAAAAAAAAAACAATGTGGAAGCAACATGTAACAAAATGTAAGCAAAATGTAACGAGTTTATTACGTTGCAGAGACAACTATTTTATGAAACCATCAAAATTAGGTTTAAAATCATTAATTAGAAAAATCTTATCTTATCATGAAATATAAAAAAAATAATAATAGTGGGAAAAAATAATAGTAGTATAAAACTGAACAATTTCCAAACAAATGGGAAATAATTATCGGGAAATAATTATCAGAAAAGAAGAAGAAGAAGAAGAAGAAGAAGAAGAAAAAAAAAGTGGTTAAAAAAAGTGGTTAAAAATTAAGCTATTCTGGAAAGCTAGAGAAAAAAAAAAGTTTTAACCAATCATCCAGCATCAGTCTGGATGGGCCTGAGGAACATTACCAATTACAAAATACTGGCTGCATGTTTTACTATAGGTTTGATAAGCCCAGTCACACCCCACACCGACTATGATCTACACTTTACACACCAACACCCTCTCCCTGCTATTCAGTCTGATCATGGTCTGTATGGAGGTTGTCTGCCAAGTCTTCAAAAAAAAAAAAAAAAAAATAAATAAATAAATAAATAAAAGACTAGAAAAGCTTCAGGCCCAAACGGCATTTTACCTGCCTGTTGGCCCCTATCTTCATGCAGACCTTCACCAGAGCAGTGTGAAGTTTCTACTGCCTCAAATACTCCACTATATCATTCTGGCTCCCAAAATACCCCAATTCCCTGAACTTAATGACCTTGACGGACCTACTAGTCTCACATCTGTCATTATGAAATCATTTGAGAAACTGGTGTTGTCCCACCTGAAGGATATTACTGGGACTTACTAAAAATATTCTGTTTGCGGACTTTAGTTCGGCCTACAATATCTCAGAATTATGCATCTTAAATCTCATAACTGTACATCTGCAAACCACATATCTATACGTTCAAAATGCTGTCAATTAGTATGTAGATTCTTTTTATTACCGTTTCATTATATTTAAATTTTATTGCTTGTTTTCTTATTATTGTGTTATATGTTATTGCCTTAATTTCTATGTATATCTGCACTTCTGCACTACTATGTTCTGCACTAGAAGCTCCTGTCAGCAAGATCAATTTCTTGTGTGTAAAAACATACTTGAGAGCTGGCGCAGCCATTTGTACATTTAAGGTATCTGGCTTCAGGTCTCATCCACGTCCAGCTATTTTCAGCTATACAAAACAGCTTGTTTTACTTCTCGATATTGCAAACTGATGTGTCTTATCAGGCCCATAGCCAGCCTAGCGGAAGGGTTATTTTTTTTTTTTTTTTTTTTTTTTTTTTTTAAAGTGGACCTTTATTAGTTCCCACCCAATTTTGTATTTAATTATGAGGTTCAAATACTTTATTTTGGTGACTTCTCATGCACCAATTTGTGCCGGATTAGCATGTCTGTTGGTACCATAATAAGCATGATTTTGATGCACCAAAAAAAAAAATAAATAAAAAAACATTTAAAATGTTGTCAAACTGCTTAACAAGATCATGTATCACCTTCTTCAGTAAATATACACAAATACCTAAAGCAATAAGTTAATTAAGAGGCGTGTGTGATATTACTAATGCAATAAATGCACAGATCCTTTATACTGACACACATCCAATTTAGTTTGTTTATGACCAGGGGTGTTTGTAGGATTTGCAAACATCTAAGCCTGCAGCAAAACTTAAGGGGGTAATGGTGGTAGTTGGGGGCTCACATCATGGTGATGTAAGAATCTGTGAGACAGTGGTGGGTGTATGTATAACATTTTAAAGTTAAATTCATTAATTTGGTGCACTTTCAGAGTTCAAAAATAAGAGCTCCAACCATGTCCTGTGTGCAAATTGAACAAACAAAAAAGGTAGATGACAATCTAAAAAGGGTCTAGAACCGCCCCTGGTCAGAATGTACTGTGTTCTTCCTTGTCCCATGCTACAACCCTCCACTGACGTTTCTGGGCCCCCATTCTGGGTACCTTTCAACCTCTGGGCCCTATGCAGTCTGTCCTCCTTTTTAAAACACAAATATCAACAAATATCAAGGAAGGAATTTTAACTATTTAGGCTTACATGGTATCTGCAGGATTTTTTAAATCAAATTTAAGGCTTTTTGTTACCTTTTTTAAGACCTGTAGAAATAGAATTAATATAGAATGAGTAGGATAGGGCAATGTTTAGTAACATATTAAACCGATATCATGATTTACAGCTCAGATAATGTTCATTATCAAAAACAGTAACATCTGTAAAAATTGTTAAAAAAAAAAAAAAGGATATGGTGAAATTTAATTGTTGTTATTAAACTGTACCCTTAGTCTTCCATAATAGCATACATAATGATAACCAGTAAAAAAACACACATGCATATATACCATGGTATAAAAATTAACTACATGGTTTAAGTATTTGTATGAAGAACAGTGGTGTTAGTATAAATGCACAAACGCTATAGATCAATCACAATACTGTAATTACTCATTTAATACATCTACATTAATAATATAATACAATTCTATATATCCCACATTTCTGCCACAATACCATGGTGCAGCTAGTGTTACAGTAGAGTAAATCCCTGGTAAATGATTCTGACTGTATCATTGTGCAGTGTTTCACCTGTTTAAATTGCTGAGTCATTGTGTTCTTCACCGAATTCAAGTGCTTCATTCTGAATCTCCCAGTGCTGTTTAGTGCTCGCAAACACATCTGCTCTAGTAAATTTGCGCTCCGCTGCTGTTTGAACTGTGATCCAAGCGGATAAATGGTCCGTGTGGCGCACTTCAACTGACTAGCGCAATTTATCCATAACACGATTCTTGTCTTTCCTTACCCAAATTTAAGACCTCTTGAAAATATAATTAAGACTTTTCTTATACTAAATAAGGTATTTCCTACTCTTTATGACTTTAAATGTCATTGTTATTTAAAAGAACAATTTAAAAAAAAGAAGAAAAAAAAAAAACGTACTCAAATTCTGGACCTTTAGCAGTATGGGGTGGGTCGTTGACTACGGGCATGCTTATTATATTATTCTAATGCATTATTTTAATTATGAACACGATGGTTTGTAGTGCAAACTGTTTTACAGTTTACTGCACTTCGTTATTCTTCTTGTTATTTCCCTACGGCAGCTTATGAACTGGAAGTCTCACATTATCAGAAAACAGCTTACTTCCACATTGAAAAATAAGGTGGATACACTCACCCATAATTGCTTGAATTGTGTGATGAATTAAAGTTATAATTATCACCACTGAAAGCCAGACTTTTTTCAAGACCATCTTACCCAGACCAAAACCTACACAACAGATTTGCTATGGATCTTCTTAGGTTACTATAACTTTGAACAATGGTAAAAGTCAACCCACATTTACAGTACCACAACTCAGTGTTGGTGTAAACTAATCTAAAACTTACCTAGACGACTAGCAAATACAGCTTCATTGTACAGGCTCCAGGTGTCTCAAGGTACAGTAGGACTGTAAAAGGCCTCTTCTCTTCTCAAATGTATTTGTCAAATGTATTTATGCCTATCCTTTACTGCAAATGCAGCACTAATAAACCAGTGCTAATTACATTTATTTACATGCAATTCAATTTAAGCTTAAAATAAATTTAAATATAAAATATAGCTACATCAAAGAAGAAATACATACCACACTCAATGTATTTTAGACAGTGGCGCAAGGGTAAAGCTTAAGAAGTACAAAAAGGAAACGTAAGATTTTTTACATAGAAAGAACTAGTTCTCCAAAGTAATTTCTAAAATTTATATTTCACTTTTCTAATTTGCCTGTTGGGTAAGTTGTTGGGGGAAAAAAACAATGTGGAAACAATATGTAACACAATGTAAGCAAAATGTCACAAGTTTATTAAGTTGCAGAGACAACCATTTTATGAAACCATCAAAAATCAGTTTAAAATCATTAATTATAACAATATTACCTTAGAATAATGAAATAAAAATAAAAAAATCGGAAAAAAAAAAATCATAGTATAAAATGGAAGAATTTCCTAATAAATGGGAAATAATTCTCAGAAAAAGTGGACCCAGAGCAAACTCCAGTGCTGCTTAAGTACTCATCACAGATCACTTTAGAGGCGTAAGGGGGGCACTGGCATGGTGACATCACGGAAGAACCGATGAACAAGAGCATTCTTTGCAGAGATCCTCTTGTTAGGATCATAGATCAACATTTGCTGTGGAAAAAACAACACAACAACAACAAAATGTTAAAAAGTGGAAAGATTCAAATCAAAATCAATATTGTTTTAGGTAAAAATCGTGGTGTGGAGACATACAATTCAATCATTTGAATCAAGTAAAATGTCCTGTTACTAGTGATGGGTCATTTTGAACAAATCTTTAATGTGACTCGGACGAACGAGTCGTCTCGGGGAGTGATTTGTTCAGTCACCCATGCGCAACATCCTATTAGGTTCTGTACTGGAATTAGTTCACCTGTTTCGAGTCTTCAGATTTTTGGAGTCATTCGTTCACCTTATGATGCTGTCACATGATGAACGAACGACTCAAACCCGAAGACTTGAGAGATGAACTAATCAATTCTCTTTCCGGCTCAGACTGCATAGGTTAAGTTTATGGGGCTGTCACGTGATGAACGAATGACTCAAACCCGAAGACTTGAGAGATGAACTACTCAATTCTCTTTCCGGCTCAGACTGCATAGTTTTAGCTTATTGGGCTGTCACATGATGAACGAACGACTCAAACCCGAAAACTGGTCAGATAAGAGGCGAGGTGAGCTAATCATAGACTAAAGACTCAGGTAAACAATGAATTAATCTTTTCTGTTTCTAATAGCATTATAGTTTTGTTTTGTTTGTAGTGTGATCAACGTTTGTGTAAGCAGTAGATGTATTAGGGAGGTAACACATAACATTTAAATTATATTTTTCTAAAATGAACGAAATGACTCGAAAAAAAGATTCGCTCATTTTGCTAAACGAGACTCAAAGGTCCGAGTCAAATGATCCTAAGTTCCCATCACTACCTGTCACACTTGAGTTTTCTGGTATTTGTGTACTTCCCTGGTAAAAAACATTCACTGGATTTTTATGATTAGAATAAAGATATTTAAATCTAAGTCTGAGATGGTTTAGAGCAGTAGTTCCCAACCACGTTCCTGGAGGTCCCCCAACACTGCACATTTTGCATCTCTCCTTTACTTGACACACCCATGTCAAGCCTTGGAGTCTCTACTATTGAGCTGATGATCTGAATCAGGTGTGTTTGATTAAGGAGTCATGGAAAACATGCAGTGTTGGGCCTCCAGGAACATGGTTGGAAACCACTGGTTTAGAGTCAGTATACATAATTCATTACAATTGTATACTTCAGTCATATAATAAATACATAAATATAAATACAAATAAATATAAAATATGCATATACAAAACATAGCTACAAGCAGCAATTAAGGGACCCAAACAGAGGCAGAATAGGAGCTAAGCATATCAGGGAGCAGACCAATTGCAAAAATGAGTAAATAGACAAAAAGACATCTGGAGACAATGAAATGGTTGAAAAATCATAAGTACAATCACTAGTAATATGATTTAACAGCGTATCATTTTTGCACACCAGTAGGTGGCACTGTTACCAAATTGATGTGGTGTGAGATGACAATGAAACAAAGTTTGTTGTCAATATGTAGTAAAGTTTTCACATACAGCCTCTGATGTAGTTCATGCCGTCAGATCTGTTAATACGGTAAATGAAAACAGTTTTAATATTGACATGAAATCCATTAATTTTGCTAGCACACTCTGAAGACGACCTGAATCAAATTTGGTGAAAAATCAGTCCAGCAGTCTAGGAGGAGTTCAAAAAGTATGTTTTCAAACAAAGTCTAAATGGCATAGAGGAAGTTCAGCCAACTATGGCAAAGTTGGTATCAATATTCTCAGCACAATTTAGAGTTGTAACGATATACCGGTATGACAGTCCATATAATTTGAACATGCACGGTTATTATACCGTAAACATTTGCATATCCATCTCACATGCTTCACTGTGCATTTACTTGGCTGTTTAAAGCAGATAAAATGGGAGAGACAGAGATCCTATCTAATATCCTATCCTATCTGACTTCCGTGATGCAAAGGGAATCCCGGTGCAGTCGTAAACAATCGTGATAAATCAAAAGCAGATATGATATGTGTCTGTGAATATTACAGCGCAAAGAGACAGCAACATAAATAATCTGCTTGATTCTGCATGTCTCTGAGTGGCGCCGTTTTATCTACTACTTACTGAAGTACGCATGCAGAATGCTAATGGTGTTTTCAGCGTCTATATAGACATGGTCCATCACCAGAGCTGCTCTGAGAGAAAACCTAAATAAATATTTACATATTTAAACATCACTTTTAAGGAATACATGTTTGTCCATGTTTTAATTTAGTAGCCTATATCTCTGTTGTCCAGCACACAACAAATAAAAGTTGTTAAATTTTCATTTGATAACATTTTAAAACATTAATTAAAATGTTAAAGTGTGATACAGATATAAATAAGGCTTATAGCTTTATTTTTATTTATTTATTTATTTATTTTTGTTTTTTTCAGAAGGAAGATTTCTACCAACTGACACTAATAACTTGTTCTTATTCTTGTCACTGTTACTGTTAAGAATTATTGTTTAATATATACCGTGAAAAAGTGCTATTTTCTGAGACGATTATCATACTGTAAAAATCTCATACCACTACAACCCTAGCATGATTCAAAGAATCTATCAAGACCCTCATAATAACAGGCAAAACAAATCAAAATTTAACATTAGTATTTTTGATCACGTAGTCACTTTTTTCACAAGATTTATTTTTGATGTTTTTATGCCTTTATTTAGATTTGGCAGTGTAGTTGGACAGGAAGCAAAGTGGGAGAGAGAGAGAAGGGGGTGGGATAGGGAAAGGTCCACGAGGAGGGATATGAAATCAGGACACCCGCAGCGCAACGGCAAAAAGCTGAACACCGCAAATACAGAGATATCCTTAACAAGATATCCTTAATTTAGATTAGAGCTGTCACTAACAATTACTTTGGTAATCAAGCAACCGTCAATTATTCTGACGATTAATCAAGTAATTGGATAATTATAAATATTTTTTTGTGGTAATAAAAACAGACCTAAGCGAACAATAACCTTTAAAATGACTTAAAATACATATATAATAGCATTGAGGCAAAAATAATTAGTTCAAATCAAGTATTAAAAGCAAGTAATGTTATGGTTTTATTGAACAAAACTGCTAAAATACAATGTATTATAAACAATAGAACAAATGTTAATCCTTGTTTTATACTGACAAAACCACACTTTATTTAAATGTATACTTAATCCGTAATATTTGGCCATGTCACTGTAATTTCTTGAATATGTGGACATCAAAACGTATAAACTTAGAGTGAGGGTTTGAGCTTTTATTTTGAAATTGCAATGAACATTTAGCATACTGAGAAAGATACAGATGTATTCTCCTGTGTTTGTGTGGGTTTATAAATGATTTACCTTACAAACCTGATAAAATGGCATATGTTGCGTTCCTAGATGAACGTGAACTGTGAACTAGGGGTTGCAGAGACTAGTCAACTAGACTAGACTATTTGTTTTTTTTTTTTTTATATACAGATCGGGCTCGGGTCGGACTTGGGCTCATTTAGCTTCTCTGCTTCTATTGTGCCCATATACGCGCAGAGTACACATAGGCTACTGTATAAAATATTGTTATAATGAATGTCTTATAAATATTATACATCACCTACGCAATATTAATTAAAGCTTAAAGTGATATTGATGTTGGTCTCGGGTCAGCAAGAATGTGTCAGGGGGACATAGTAAGGAGATATTTGAATTATTTATTAATAACCTAGTGTTTTCTGAGTTGGTGTCACAAGGATGAAGTTGCTGATCCTGACTCACTATCTCCTCATTAGACGCACCCAGGCCCGGTGCTAGGGGCTGGCACAAGTGGGCACTGCCCCCTCAGTTTTCTTAATGAACATATTTATTTAAACCGTTAATGGATAATTAATTGGAGGAACATGGGCGCACCATCTGCAGAGCGCATACATTTTTTTCACAGATCAGTCAGTGTCTGACTTGAAGCAGTGTAGCTAGCCTATGCTATCAAAGTATGCTACCACAAGAGCGATTCACGAGCAGACGCGGGTTACCATCATCACAGTTTCTTCAGTGCAACTGGCTGCACAAGCTTTGATGATGACAGCTAATTCACTATTTACCAGACTCACTCACTGTATTTCATCCCGTGCTTTAATAGGGTTACAAACTCATTTCATGTTATATTAATGCTATAGCGTACTGTGCCATATTTATCAAAATAAAACCGATAAAAACGTGAAATTACACACAAAAGATTGTTCTACATTGTTCTACATTTCTGCATTGTTCCATGGCCAGCATCAAGAGGGGTGCATTTGTGGTCTTTGCTACCCCAAGTCACTATGTCCCCTTTACAACCTCTCCCCTCCTTGCTGAACGTGTTCGTTCGCAAGTGAAAAGTAAAAAAAAAAAAAAAAAAAAAAAAAAAAAAAAAAAAAAATTCACAGATTGCATTAACCCACACAGCTTTTTGTTTGATATGTTTTATTTCGTCAAGTACTAATTTAAAGCTTTCTATAGATATATTTATCATGTCTGTAAGGCATGTATTCGCTAAGTTTTGGTTAATTTTTGTGAAGCATTCCTGTTGATCAAACAGGCTATGATCAGCTCACTGTCTGCCGCTGGCCGCTTGGTCATTACTGCAAAACACAAAAATTTATATTAACGAACCAAAAAAGCTCCAAACGATTTCGAAATAAATTTAATACAAAAACGAAAAGAAATATAATCACTTTGCCATTACAAAACTGAATGGCTGAAAAGAGTAGTATAAGCTGTTTTGGGTGAAGTGTGTGTGTGGGGGGGGGATTGGCGGGCTCGGGCTGGTAATTCTGATAAGATGTCGGACATGGGCCGGGCAAGGGCCTGAGCGTCTCGGGCCAGCATCTCTGGAGAAACTTAAACGCTTATCCACTGACAGTCCACATCTGACCTACAGAGCTTAAGAGGATCTGAAGAGAATAATGGCAGAAAATCCCCAAATCCAAGAGTGCAAATACAAGAACAAATCGTCATCAAAGGTGCTTC